>NC_088882.1:31775545-32018762 GCF_032884065.1 Artemia franciscana | reverse complement strand
TGAGAAACAGCATCCTAGGCTATTGGCTACTGTAACATGAGACTGAGTATGACAAAATCATTTGTTTGGTCTACAGATCCGCAGGGGGTATCTGAAAATCATTGATTGATGAGATATACTTGTCAACAGAGGACTCTTATCATATTCTACCAGAGGGCTAAAGATGTCAAACCAAAATGATTTAAAACAGATGTTTTTGTTTCTTTAAGAGAAGTTATCGGGAAGAATTTGAATTATCGTTTTCTTCTGCAGTCAATCGGTTTGATGGGGTTGTATCTGTTTCTGATAAAAAGCGATAGGGTCGTGTTTTTTCAAATACTGGAGCTTAAAAACAGTTAGGAATTTGATTGTTTGATATTAAATGATTTATTGTTGCTGCCACACATCTAATATTTTTCACCCTTACCAGATATTTGCCAAAAATGATTTGCTAAGATGTCATTGAAGGGAGAACTAGAAGGGTAATGGTTCTTCTGATCTACATTGTCCTGCCGATCCTCATTGTTAAGATTAGCTTAAGGTCCATTCACATCGAGACTTTGCTGATACCGAGATTTAGCTAACGGTAATTAAAACCAATTTGATTTTTCATAAAATTTTCTGATTGGTTGAAAAATCAAAAAATTCTGATTGACTGAAATTAGCGCTAGCTGCTAGCTAAGTCTCAATATTATTAAAGTCTCATTGTGAATGGGCCTTTAGTAAACGGTTTTTGGTCCTTATTTTAGACTTGTGAAAATGTCAGATATGACCTTAGTCGTATGACAGTGAAAATGACAGCGTCAGTCTTAGGTCAGTCTTAGTCAACATAGTGACTAAGTAAATGATATGTAGCTATTGTTAAATTCAGCTAATTTCCCATCTTTGTTCTTATTAATATGTGGTAGAGGGAGAGGGTTAAAGCCTAACACAATGGTTTTTCCGTTTCTTCATTGAGCCAATGTGTAGCCCCTTTCATATTCGAAGTAATTTCTGTTCGTTTAAGTTTCAATGTCGCTCCTTACTTTCAGTTAAAAAAAACTTTTTTTTTATTTAACAATGTATAAAATGCTGTTATTTAAATCATACTGATTATTACTTTAAATATCATCTTATTTTAAACATATTATTTGTTATTTTAAATACTATATTATTTCAAATATTATATTGTTATAAACCTAAAATAAACTATTATTTTAAATTGATTGTTATTTTTAAATATAAATATTATTTTAAAGAAATATATAAATATATTATTTATTATGATTATATAATTTAAGAAAATAATTATTATTGCTATTTTGAATATTATTTGAATATAATTTTAAGTTATTGTTGATTGGATAATTTGAATTAAATTAGAAATTATTTAATTTAGTTTAAGAAAATGACCCTCCTATTTGCACCAATTCATTTGCTGACAAAGTCATATGAAGTGTTGAAAATCATATACTTAACGAAATGACACGATTTTGGAAGCCTTGAAAAAAATATTTTTCGTGTAGTTTGCATGTTAAAGGTTTTAATACATTATTTATGTTCAGATAACGCTGACAAATCCGTAATGGTCGGTTTGAGACAGATTGAGGGCCGGTACGTATTGACAACACGAAGGATTACCCACTTTCAATATTCGTGTACACCAGGTTGTGCCGGCCACGCGTACCAGAAGTTTGCTCCGCGTAACGTAAAATGTATTATGGATTATGCAGTACGTATTAAGTCCGCAACCAATGAGGGAGCCAGCCTCCTTCCTTCCTCGTAATACCAAATTTCCTTGAATTTCTGGAAACTTTGTTTTTAAGATTATCCATCGGAATTAATCTATTATTATTACCCCCCCCCTAGAAAAAATTATGCGTAAAAATCTATTTGGCACATTGGTGCCGTAGTGTTAATTGGGATAGGAGGGGGCATTTGCCCTATCTAGATTAAGAAAGATATCTTTGGTATTTTTGTTGAAAAATGCGTTTAAGAAACAAAGTTGCCCACCTTTATAGGATTTAAAAAGATACTGCTTCTTTGCCGGGATATCAATTGTGATGGGAGGGGGCATTTGCCCCCTCTCGATTTTGTGTAATAACTATTTATGTATTTTCTTTGAAAAATACCCTTAAGAAGCGAAGTTACCTCGCCCCTGGTGAATTTGAAAAATATGTTCTCCCCCTTCCTTACATTCTTTATCAATTGATGCCACTGCTTTTATGTCAACAACAAAACTTCCTTTATCAAGAACAATCCTCATTTCGCTTCGATCAATAACAAAACTTGATTCTTTCATTAATTCCAAGTCTCATTATAGTATTAATGTATTTCCAGGATATATTCCAGGGATTTATTTGATAGCTATTCTCTCTGGAACTCTAACTAGAATCAGAAAGATCAATACTTTCAAAATAGGGCTTTTTCACATTGAGGAATAATGAATAATTAAATAGAAATGGGATAGGATTTGAATTATTTTCGTTTTGCTGGAGATTTAACATTTTCTGGAATGAATTTGGGATTGTGAAACTGGAACCAAGTGGGGTTATATTATCAACTTTAAGCAATTATAAGAAGGATTTGAAACATTTCTAAAGACAGTTCTGATTTGATTTGCTGAAGCTATAGAAATCTAAATTCATAGAATTGTCTTCTATAAGGTGATTAAAAATTGATAAAAAGATCTGAAGCAAAGATTGAGTTTAACTCAATCTAAAAGTATAGTGGGGTTAAATTTGGTCCAAGTATGGGGTTATATCATCAACTTTAAATAATTATTAGAAGGATTTGAAAAATTTCTAAGGATGAGTTCTGACATGATTCGATGAAGCCACAGAAATATAATTTCCTGGAATATTCTTCTATAGGATGATTAAAAATTATCTAAATAAGCTGTGTCTGATCCAAGTAGGGCTAAAGTACATAGGGGGGTTTAATCTGATCCAATTACGGGCTTATGTTATCAACCTTAAGCAATTATAATAAAGACTTGAAACATTTCTAAAAATAATTTCTGTCTTAATTGGGCGAATATGTAAAAATCTTGTTTCCTAGAAAAGGATTCCTAAAAATCGTTAAAATTAATCTTGAAGGGAAGATTGAGTTTAAATATTTAAATTATTAAAATTGCTAAGATGTACATTAAAGGAAAATTTAAGGATAAGTAGATATCCAAGTCTTACGTCCATATCCGGCTAATCAATCCAAATCCTTTTTTTTCAGAATGCAATTTCATAGTTTCTACGCTAAAGGGTGGATCCAGAACAAAGTCTTTGGTCTGTCTTTGGGCACCGTTTGACCAGATTGACAAGTTTATTTTGGAGAAAAGAGTAAAAAACAGAATGAGGGGGCCAGAAAAATCTTGAAGGGGGCCCCCGCCCCCTCAATCCACCCTTGCCTATGTCCACTATTTTCTATAAAATGTAATTTTTATTCCAAAAAAGGCCGTATCAAACCGTCGTGTGATCAGGTTGGTAAAAACAGATAGAGAAAAAGAGAGAGAGAGAGAAGAAATTAAAGAAAGAAATTGAAGAAATTGAGAAATTGAAATAAGAAATTGAAGAAAGAGAGAAGAGATAGAGGGGCCAGACACGAACCCTCCCTTCATCTGTAGATGTGCCTGAATGAAACCTTTCTATTGTGCTGAATAACCTGTCTATTCATGTGTTTTGCCACGCTCATCCTTGTAGTGTTGTGAGACTTTTATTAATCTTTAATAGTTTAAATCCGCAAATTCAAGTCTCTTGTCACTACATATCGAATAACATATCCCTGGATCAATAACAGAACTTGTCAATTCCAAAGAACATTTCTATTCCCTGAGACATGATAGAATCTGATTGGGAATATGAGAACGAGGCTTGTCTGGAATTGACGATAAAGTTCTGTCAATTTCACGGACCATTTGACAATTCTCTTATGCATGAGCTGCAAAATAAAAATTGTTTATGATCCGTTCTTTTGAGATCGCTTTCGATTGACTGGGCTTTCTAAACTTTGCTGATCTTTAGGAATACCAAAGTAGGTATATTCATTCTCTTTTGGAAAAGAACCGATGGAATAATATATGTACTCAGCAGCTCTTTTGTAAGTAGCTGCAGCAGCTACTTATGGCTCTTTTGGAATAATATATACTCAGTCGTTTCTGGTCACTTTCTATTGACTGAGCTTTCTAAACGGTGCTCATCTCTAGGAATAATCTTCATTCATAGAACGGGACCTAACTATATATAAGGCTTAGGTTCCTTGAGAAAAACATCCCTGACATCTAGTAATACCATACAAGGAAAATAAGAACCAGATGGGGGCTACTTGCATCTCCCGCAAAAGAATATGATGATGGTGGTTCAGTAATTTTTGAGCACTCTCGACTGACATCACTTTCTAAACAGTCCCAGTATCTAGTAATATCAAAGAATGAATGTTCCAAATATTAGCTGCTTGTAGCTCCAACAACAACAAAAATGATAATGATGGTAGTTCAGTCGTTTTAGAGAGCTCTTGATTTACAGGACTTTCTAAACAGAGCTGTCATCTAGTAATACCAAACAATGAATGTGAGTTCCAGATATTGGCTACTTGCAGCTCCTACAAAAAGATATGGTGATGGTGGTTCAGTTATTTTTGAGCCCTCCCAATTGACAGCACTTTTTAAACAGTTATAGTGTCTAGTAATGCCAAAGAAAGAATATTCTGTATATTAGCTCCCTGCAGCTCCAACAAAAAAAAAACTGATAATTATGACAGTTCAGTCATTTGAGGTAGTTTTGGATTGACTGGACTTTCTAAAGAGTGCTGATCTTTAGAAATAATTTGGAATATAAAGTAGGAATTTTAATGTCGAATATTGGCTACTTGCAGCTCTCAATAAAAACTGATGACAGTGACTTGACTTTTTGTTTTTGGATTACTTTCTATTATCCTCACTCTCTAAATGATGTCATTATCTAGGAATACCAAAGAAAGAAAATTTGTTCCAATATTGGCTACTTGCAGCTAAAAAAAATAGCTGATGATGGCAGTTCAGGCATTTGATACCACTCCAGATTGACATGACTTTCTAAACAGTGTTGGTCTAGTTAGACCAAATTAGGAATGCTCCAGATTTTGACAACTTGCAGGTTCTAAAAAAAAAAACTGTTGTTTGTTTTAAAACTCTTGAGGTTGCTTTCGATTCTCATGACTTTCCCAAGAGTATTAATTCCTAAAAATCCCTTGGAATACAAAGTAGGGATATTTTGTTTTCAGTATTGGCTACTTACAGCTCTTAAAAAAAAGCTGATGATGATGATTTATCTTCATTCTTCTGAAATGACTTTTGATTGTCCTCCTTTTCTAAGAAATACCGTTTCTTAAGAACACCAAAGAAGGAACATTTGTTCTGGATAATGGCTACTTGGAGCTCTTAAAAAAGAAAAAAAAAATATTATGTACGTGGCTGACCTTAGCATCTGAAGCTGCTTTGTTGAATTTGAAAAAAGGGAAAGTTTTCACTTAAGTCTTTTTTACTTAAGTCTCTTATGGATTGACTATATCTTTCAATTATTTTTTTTCTTGTGGTTATAAGAACTGATTATTTCGGATGCACAAATGTTCGAAGACGGGGGTTGCACAAAATCACAAAGGAAAAGAAACAAAAATGAACGGTTTTGTTAGCCTTCTAAAAAAAAAAATGTGACAAGTCATTAAGCAGAAAAATTGAGACGAATATTGTTTGACTTATTGATCTGGGTCTTTTCTCAATTTTAATTGACCAGCTTTAGTCAGCACGTTTGTCCAATGTAGTGCTAGATACCCCTTCCTGGGAGGGTATTAAGAGGACAGCTTTGAATAAATTGGGATGGAGGAGGAGCGTGCGTAGCTGTGTTGACCTCAAGCGGCTTGGTTATGGATTAGTATTATCTTTAGAATCTCCAGTTGTCACCTGCAGGAAAAATCTGATCTTAAAATCCTTATAATTAAGTATGGTTGAGCCCATTGTGTCTAAAGATTTGAACCCGTCTTGCTTTTTCCCTTGAGAAGTGGATCGAAGGTTAGCCCTCCTCTTCCCCCCTTCGAATTCTTCCAATTTCCTATTACATACCATGGTATTAATGGCTTGGATTTGAAGCTTTTTTAAAATCTATCAATCGTCTGCCACAGAAGTGTTTGATCTTAAAATCTGTCTTATAGACGAAGAAACTACCAAAGGATTGTGATCCTTCTTGCCTTTTCTCTTGAGAAGTTCCTTGGAAGTTAGGCCTCCACCTCCTCCATTCAAAACCAATTCCCAATTACATATCATGGTAATTGATGGCTAGGATTTGAATCTTTCTTTAGAATCTGTCAATAGCCTGCCTCAGAAGTGTTAAATCATAAAATCTTCCTTTTGACGAAGGAAGTACCCAGATTTTCTTGTGAAATTCTTGTTTTTGACGGAGAAACTACCTGAGGATTTTGATGTTCCTGGCTTTTCTCTTGAGAAGCTTCTTAAGGGCTAGCGCCTCCTCCTTTCCTCTTTGAAAAGAACCATCGGTTAAGTGTCGCAATATGTCTTTTTTTGCTTTGTGATTCATAGCGAAGATGAAAAGATAAAAAAGAGTTTGTTATTGCTTTAATCTAAAAATATTAAATATTTTGAATTATTGCTCTCCCGTTTATTGCATTTTGTCATTACCATTTTTTTTTTACCAAGAGATTCTGGTGGATAAAAACAGAAGTTCTCTTCGAAATCTATCATTCGTCTGCTGTAGATGTGTTTTATCTTAAAATCCCTTATTTTTAACGAACAAAGTACCCTCAGTACCAAAGATTTTGCTTCTTCTTGCTTTTATCCTTGAGAGACTCCTTGAAGGCTAGTCCTCCCCAACCCCCTTCGAAACCGATTTCAAATTACAAAGCGATGATGAATCGATAAATAATGAATTTATTTTTTACTATAACTCATCCGAATAGGTTATTAGTTTATAAATATTTAAAGGAATATTTTCAGGTTCATTACATCTCTATAATTAACGAAGACTTCTTTTCTTAGTCTAGGAAATCTGGTGGCTAGGGATTGAAGCTACGTTTAGAATTTGTCAATCGTCTGCCAGAGCAATGAGTGATCTGCAATCCTTATAATTAACGAAGATAGTGCCCAAAGTACCTTGAATTCCTCTTACTTTTTCCCTTGAGAAGTTGTTTTTCCCTTTTGAGCCACGAATCGGAAATATACATGCTTACATTTAGGATTCAGTAAGCTACGTGTTTTGAATGTTCTGCTTGCATTAGACCTAATTGATGCTCGTGTCATCAATATTTTAACAGGGACAAGAATTCTGCTACAATTGTGGAAGATGGAAAACCATTAGGAAAAGTCACAAAGAGGTGTCTCATTGAATCTTAGTTAAGGATAAAGATAGCCGCATTTTTATGGGCTGCTCTGAATCCTCAAGTCTTTTGTAGTAAATTCTTTTGGAAAAATTTTTTCGACCATGCATCAAAATTGAAGGAAAATGAAAGCCGCTAAAAAAACGTGTCGTTAGCGGGAGTTGAACCAGAGACCTAAAAGAATGAGGAGTTTGCGATATAATACGGATAGGTGAGGATTAGAAGCTACTAGGGCTATTTACAGTGTAGACCCGGCGATCTCATTAAAAAGCAAAAAATATATAAATTAAAGACGCTAAAAAAGCGTGCCATTAGTGGGAGTCAAACCAGAAACCCAAAAGAATGGTGTATTTGTGACTTGTCGCAATCATCAGACATGATGTCCATCTCAGACTCGCTGTTTGGTAGCAGAGCCATCTTTGCAGCTCACTCGTGGGTGAGCTTCTCTCTTACACGTCTGCTCCTCTTTTTGATAACATTTCCTTCCTCTTTTCTTGGTTTGGGGTTTCTGGCGGAATAAGAGAGAATCACTGTGTCAGGAAGAGAAAATTCCGATCAGACCACGGGTGAATGGGTGCTTCTGCTTCGTCAAATTAGAATGATCGGAATGAGGTGCTTCACGAATAAAAAAAAAAAGTGAAGTAAACTAAAGAATCCAGAGCACAATAATCCAACAAAAACAAAATAGTAAAAGAGAAGCATCTTCAAAAACTAATCGTTTCAAAAACTTAGGTTATCTTATAATAAAAGAAATAATCTAGAGTGCAATAAACCAGCAAAAACAAAATAGTATAAGAGAAGCATCTTCAAAATATACCCGTCTTAAAACTAAAGGTTACCATATGGTAACCGAAACAAAAACACAGAAATGGGTGATGAAACAAAACAAGCTAAAAGTAGAGACATTAAGGAGCAAAACAAGATAATAAAATTTGAAAAACTTCCCTGCATTGTTTTCATCATCGCTGTCAAAATCAGCTAATTTTTGCTTTTTAGGCACGGCAAAAAACTACTCTGTTCGCTGATCAACTGACGACTTACGGAGCCATCAAGGAGAGTAAAAGATATCGCAACACGAAGGGCTGAACTTATGCTATTTGACTGTCTTAAGTTCGAAAGCGGTATCTGAACTACAAGAGGCACTAGGTACGTTGAAGGGACGGTTACCATATGAGGTATGAAAGGATCAAAAAGAAAAACGAAAAGACGCTAAAAAAACGTGAAGTTATTGGGAGTCGAACCAGAACCCGAAAAGAATGGGGATTTTGCGACATAACATGGATATATAAGGGTTAAAAGCTGGCCATCTACCTGATGACTACATTAAAAACAAAAAGAAATAAAAGACGCTAAAAAATGTGCTGTTAGTGGGTGTCAAACCAAAGACCGAAAAGAATAGGGAGTTAGTGATATAGCACGGATAGATAAGGATTAAAAGCTAATAGGAAAATTTACGGCCTCATTAAATTGCAAAAAAATTAATAAAATAAAGATGCTGAATAAACGTGCCGTTAGTGGGAGTCGAACCAGAGGCCAAAAAGAATGGAGAGTTTGCGGTATAACACGTATAGATACCGAATAAAAGCTACTTGGGTCACTTGCGATGTTGCTTGATGGCCTCATTTAGAAGTTAAAAATAAATTAAAGACTCCTGACAATCATCGGTAAAGGGGAATCAAACCAGAGACCAAAGAGAATGGGGAATTTATAAGAAAAGGGTTTTCGAAGATATAATACGAAAAGATTAGCTTGTAAAATCTTGGCTGGTTAAGTAGGGTAGCTGACTTCAAGCTGGCAGGCCTACCAGGGGCGGAATTTTGCTCTTTTCTTCATATCACAGTTCCCATAACGACAAGTAACCAGTACTTTCAAGGGCTTTGGTGATGTTTCTTTTCTGTACAAGCTTCCTGTTTCCGCTCCTTTAAGTTTGCTATAGTTTTGGCCGTAGCCTAATCCATTCACTGCGAATTTTTGTTTCTATTTAGACTATGTTGGGGAAAATCCTAGATGATGAACCTTCTGCTCTTTTAGAAAGTAGGTGTGTTGCATACAAACTTAAACTATGATACGGTCCTAAGTCTTTTTTGAATACATTCTCTACCCCTTTCCACTCCAAAGACACTGACCTTTGATTAAATTGGACAAACTTTGTCTTATAAAAAATTAAACTTCCAGAGATACAGCACAAATGAGACGAAAAGAAAAGGATTTTGAACCTCATAACTCTGCTAAATAATAAATTACAAGGATTTCAAGAATTTGTTAGATATATCTTAAAATAAAAGATCCTAGTAGGCATATTGTCTGAAATCTGGCTAATATCGGTGGAATTGCGTTCCTAAGGCCTAGATTTAATCCCGTATCCAGAGGGGTATTATCAGGTTTTATGCCAAACCTCCGAAATTTGTGTCTGGCTCGCAAAAAAGGATGATAAATGTATATCCAAGTTTTTTATGCTTTTTGTAAAGTTTTTAGGTATGCTCACCTGTGCACACGCAGCGATAGAGTGAATAGTCCCTTTATAGTTTTTATGAGACCATTAAAAGAACGAAAACTATACGACAAAAGTTAAGGTTGTCTATTTGTCTAGCTACCATAATAAGTGAAGCCATGACTTCTGTTTCAAAACAAGTATTAAAGTTACTTCGATATCATCACAATCATCACTGTTGTTGGAAGTGTCATAATTTGTCTCTACGATTGACGTTATTCGATCTACGTGGGACCGCGTTTCATTGAAGGTCACTTGTTAAATAAAAGGTTTTGTCATTATTTTCAGTTGTCTTGTCAGGTTGATGGGAGTGACTCGGCGATTCTCTTTTGATTGTTCCTGTGATTCGTCACCACTTTAAATGATTCTCTAAAAATTGGGTAATCAACCCAACAGCTGTTTAGTATTTGATTGCGACGACGGGAAATTCTGAACACTTTCTTTGGAACCATTAAGCACACATAAGCTTCACTGCTCATAGCAGAGGTGTCAATGGAGGGGGTATTTGCCCCAAACCCCTCATATTTAAAAAAAACTGTTTTGTACTTCCGTTAAAATACATTATTTTATTTTAAAAATCTCTGGATTTAGAAAAATAGACCTTGCCGGCTTCACCCCCCCCCTCTTCCTGCACACACAAATGTCAATACTTAAACATAGCCAAGGAGGAGATTTATTCCCTGACAAGTGTCGAAGAATTTATTTCTACTTGTAACATATCACGGCACTAAGCCGCTTGAGATCAACACAGCTACGATTCTTTGCTCTATTCTATTTGAAGTTCCGTTGTTTTCTCCCTGCGGCGGAGTCTCCATATTCTGCAAGGATTTTCAAGGGACAAAACCAACAAAAAAGTTACCAGAGTTGTCATTTTGGTGGAGGAGAAATATACCCGCTCCCTGAATATTCTAAAATACCTTTCATTTTTTTATAAAAAAATTTTAGAGCCACAAATTTTGTGGCTTCCTAGATTTAAAAAAATGGTATTTCCGCATTAGCCAGTGCTTACTCGAGACGTGAAGTTAGGCTAACCCTCCTGAAATATGCTAAAATATGATGAAAATATAAGTAGTGGGGGCATAATTACTTTAAACAGAACCCTATCCCTCCGAATCCAAGACCCGACACTTTTTTTAAAACTTCTTCAAGACCGGTGTTATAAATTTTCTTCAAGATGCAGGTGCATGCTACGCAATAGGGTTTGTTTTCAAAAAGATGCAGGTGCTTTTTACATACTAGAGAGTGTTTTTTCCTTGAATGTTTAAAAAACCTTAGGGTGTAGGGAGAAATCTTCAAGGTCCCGACAAATCAGGTTTTCTCTAGTTGTTACGTAATAGAGTTTGTTTATTGATACAAATGAATGCTGGTGCTTTTTACGTAATAGGGTTTGTTTACTTTGGGTTATTAGATAATAGGGTTTATTTGCTTTTTGTTGTTACGTAATGTGGTTCGTTTGCTTATGTAAATGCTTTTCTTCGGTTGTTACGTAATAGGGTCTGTTTACTTTCGTTTAAAAATTTTAACTGCATTAATAAGGTCATTGAGGTAGATTAAAACGAGTATCGACCCAATGACAGATCCTTGTGGAACGCATAAAAGTGCGAAGTAGAAAAGTGCAGATAAACCGAGATGACTCGACCAGATAAATATGATAGAAACCATGAATAACCATTCACTCTTATACCAATATGGGACAGTTTCAAAAGAAGAATCTTGTGTGTTAATGAGTCAAATGCTTTTTGAACATCAAGAAAAAGAGCAGCAGGTATCAAACCAGAGTCAAGAGCCGAATTTAAATAATCCAAGAGAGTTTCATATGCATGCTCAGTTGAGTGTTTCACCCTATAACCAAACGGAAAATCATGAAAAAAAGTGTTTAGAATTAAGAGAAACCAGAAGTTGATAAAGCATAGCTTTTTCAAAAATTCTACTAAACAATGACAAAAGAGATATGCGACGATAATTTGTAGGATCATTCCTTGATTCACGTTTAATAAGGATAATCACACGAGCACGCTTTAGAGCATTTCTATAATATTCCCTCTTTATAATCATATTTTGTAATATGATTTTTATAATATTTGATATATTAATAACTTGTATGTACAATAAAAGTCTTCGTTCTTTAGATTTCTTCTTCCAGGATAAGACTTCAATGCATAAACATTTACGCGATTCAAGCATCTTGTAGCTTGTGTACATAGGTATGCTCTAATATGTTCTGATAAAGTAAAAGACTATCAAATGCACTTAGAACAATCTTCAATGCTATCAGATAATACCCTTTAAAACATTACTTAACAAGCAGGTCAGTATCAAATGTAACCAATTTAGAGTAATTGATTTTCCCCCTTGCGTGTCAACTATTGCAGAAATAGGGAACATGTAATCCATAGCTTCATCGAAACGTTTCTCGAAAGCTTCATCGAAACGTTTCATCGAAACGCTTGGAGTTCAGTGAAATATAATGCTAGGGCCCCCGTTGAGTTGGATACTAGGGCCCCTTTGGAATGCATCACTAGGGGCCCCTATCGGAATTAGCTGTTAGGGCCTTCCCGGTGGTTAGGTTAGGGGCCGATGAAATCGGATGCTGGGGCCCAAGTAAAATTGGATGTCCGTGCCCCGTTGGAATTGGCTACTAGGACCGTCTTGAAGGCTCCCCACTAGAGGGCCCTGAAAGTTCTACCTGGCCCTCGCGGGGTTTTTTAACCAATAAAGGAAAAAACACTGTATTATGTAACAAGCAAAAGTAAACACGCCCTATTACGTAACAACCAAAGAAAAGCATTTACATTATCGAACGAACCATATTACGTAACAACGAAAAGCAAATAAAACCTATTATCTAACAACCCGAAGTAAACAAACCCTATTGCGTAACAATTAAATAAATCCTGATTTGGCTTCTGAAGGCTTTTCCCTACACCCTTAGGGTTTTAACCATTCAAGGAAATAACAGTCTCTATTATGTAACAAGCACCTGCATCTTTTAGAAAACAAGCCCTATTAAGTAACATGCACTTGCGTCTTGAAGAACATTGATAACACCTGTCTTTTGAAGAATTTTTTTTTCCAGTGTCGGTTCTAGGATTTGAAGATATAGGGCTCCGTTCAAAGTAATTATGCCCCCACTATTAATATAATACTTTAGTTTATATAATAATATAGTTTGGGATGTATATTTGTACATTACGGGGGGGGGAGGTAAAGTAACCTAATCTTACCCTTCCCCCCCCCTATTGTACAAATATATAGCCCGAATAATACAAATCTAATGCATTTTGTCACCCTTCATTTGTCTTCGCGGCTATGAACCCGGCTTCCTTAGATTTTTAACTTCAGTAAACTTCTTGAATGTTTAATGGATAACACGGAAGAAACAAAAAAAAATGCTCTTCCCTCCAATTATAGTTTGATAAATTGACGCCTCTGGTCTTGTTCTTCGCTTGGCCCCGAAGGACAGTCAAAAGCACCCGTTTTTCTTGTGTTTTTTTCTGTGGTTTGCAGCGACAACATTCGACGAGACTGCGCCACTTAGTAATATTGCAGCTTTTTACTTTAAGCCACTTTTGCTGCGTTTACATTTACACAATTCTTCATTTTCGTCAATTCAAAGATTTATTAATAGATGGGGCGTCAAAATTGAGCTTACAAGTAAAAAGTAAGAAATATGTATTTCTTTTTTCTATACTTCCTCGAGAAATTCCATCAGAGGAAAAGGATTTTGGCAGAGCAAGCAATTTTTCCTTCGAATATCCCTAATATCATGTGTTACCAACTTTTGGCAGAAACAGTATTCGTAGCAATGTAAGGAAATATATTATCCAATATCTATAAGTCCCAATTGCTTGAGTTGGACACATTTTCCCGGCGAGGGAATGAGAAATATGTTGTGTGAAGCCAATAAGTTACAGCTATTCCTGAACCGTTTTTGTCAGACTATAAAAATAATATACAAGCGAGTCTGTAGTATTCAATAGGCTTTTTTAGACTACATCAAAGAGTATTAGAAACTAAGATGAAAAGAAATCAGATTAGAGCTAAAGGAGGAAGAAAATTTGATAAGATAGGAACGCCATCTAGCGTCAGTCAGAAAAACCACCAATTTAATTATATTAATATCATTTTGCTGTATTATATTAATGTATATTTTATGATTAAGAGGTTATATTACATTGATTAAACTTGTCTTATTATTGTAAAAGTATGTTATATTGTGTTTCTATTATTTTTCTTGTTTTATTAATTTTTTTATTGTCTCTTTTGCTTTGCGTAATTATTCAGTGCTAAGTAAAGGTTTGAAGGTTTCTTACTGGGCGCCAGAAGGGTTTCTTAGCTATTTTTTCTTTTGCTTCACATCGCGTCAAAAATAAATCGGCCTCAATGGGCATAACAAAAAGGGTATGAAGCATTCAGATTGACAAAATTCAATGGCAGAAATTGATACGTAAAATCAAAGAGGGAGCGAAGGATGTTATGATTTGGTTGATCTTATATTGAAAGGTCCATTTTTAAACTATGCCAAGATTAAAACAGGAATTTTTTGGGGGGAGGGGTGCTCCTCTTCCTCTGGGGAGTTATTTGTCTCATTATTTTGCATAAAATGCGCTTTGTTATCTCTTGAATAGTTGAATTTCCAAGTTGTTCAGGTTCTACCGATCAGATTACATAATTATTTTTTATATATAATTGATTGACTTCTGTTTTCCCACAAAAGAAAATGCAGGCAAAGGAAACAGTGTTATTTTCTCATAGAAATATGACTTCTCTTTTTTTTTCTGCCCATAAATCGTCAAAAAAATTATGATCGGCATCCAAATATTTAATGGCTTAATATTTCTCAAAAAAAGAGCCAATTAGGCTTTTAAAGGGCGGAGTTATTTCCTTGTCTGTCCTGGTTTATCGCTCAGTATTACATCACCGGGAGCTGTGGTTAATCCGGTTTCAGTAGGGGTATTTTTCTCAAAAATAGGGGCGTTGATCGGGAGAGGGTGAATGGTTGCATTCCCTGTTGGATTTTAATAAGTATCTGTTTGGGGTATTTTCATTGAAAAATGCCCCTTTTTGGTATTCTCGTGGAGACTCTAAAAGAGAAAAAAATCGACCTTCTATATCTATGCCACTACAGATTACCCCCCCCCCTGAATTTTCACGAATGGATACCAGTGTTAATCAGAAATAATGTGACTGTCATATGGGAATATGTAAAATATGCCAACCAATGAAAATAAAACACACTTTTGTGCGATGGAAATATACACACAACAAAATTTTCTTATGTTGCTGAAACCTTCTCTCTTCTACGTTATGCTGACAAATTACCGTCCAATAAAATAATTAAATGTCTCACAGAAACATGATACTTTGGTTAATGCATATTAAGCTAATCTTAAGAAACGTGTATTCTTTCTAATTTTCAAATTAGTTGTGGTCAATTGAACATTGCTGATGTTCAGGCTTTTTAACAGATGACCTCAAAATTAATTCTAACGTATTATTTATACATCCTTGTCCATCTCTAAGATTGTTTCTTCTTAGCATAATTTTTCTATGCTTAGAACAGCAGTAGGGGGAGCTGCTTAGAGTAATAACAAGAGGAGGGGGCTATGAATAATTTTACGATAATAGAGGGATGTTAGTTAGTGGTAGTTTATTATAACTTGGGAGCAACAATAGAAGAATTTAGCACATTTATTGAAACAAATATAATAAAATTTAACTGTATAACAATAAATTACTTAAGTTGTAGTTTAGTTTTGTAGTATTATTAAGCATTCTTCTCCATCCCCCAAAATAAATTCTGCTTAGGATAATTGCTCCGGGTATATAACATCAATAGGGTGAAACGTGTGGGTTGGGGGGTGTAAATATTTGTATAATAATAAATCGATACAAATTAGCGATAACTTGTGTTATAATAGTGTAAGCAATAATGAAAAAAAATATATTTTTATGGAGTATTAATTTGAAAAAAACGGTCCATGATGCATGATGCAAATAAATTGCAATTTGCAAAATCCTAAGAATTAAAGTGATTTGAAAGATATATATTTCATTCATGTGTCACCGGTCATTTATATAATTTCATTTTTTTTATAAATTTTTGAAGATGTTTTTCTTATTTAATAAATATTACTTGTAAAATATTAGTCAACACTTTTTGCTATAGTTTTAATTATTTATTTAATTGATTTTTCATATGACTTTGTTAATACCTATGTTTATTTTTATTGATATTTATACCATTTTATTAATACTATGTATAAACCATTTCTAATAAAATTCATACCCGTGATTTAAACAATCAAATAATGTTTTACTGAAGGATTATTTAGGATGTCCAATAAATGAAACTTATTTATAGTTATCAGAACTCTAGCTTGTTTTGGAGCGACCCAGTGGGAAATTTGGGCAATCTGGAGAAAAATCGCTTTTGGGTTTTATTCTTTATGCCTATCTCTGGCTGTCAAAAGTTCCTCATGCCCATTTTTGGGTATTTGCTCTGGTAACTTTAAAATTGATGTGAACGATAATCTCAAATGAATCGTATGAGAAATATATACCCTGCGGTCAAGCGTGTATCTAGGATTTTGTGCGGGGGGGGGGTGCGTATTTTCTCAGGGGTTATTTTAAAACAAATATAAATAAGGTGCTTATGTGCATTTTATTACTTTTTTTACAAGTTTGACAAATATTTCAGGGGAGGGTTCAAAGCCGGTAGCCCCCCCTCGTGGATACGGCTTTGTGTGAGTGGTCAAAATGCAACATGCATTATGCCAGGTGAAACCGCAACTCAATGTCAATTCCTTCACATTTAAGCGAGTAGGGCTTAATCTAGGCACCCCCCCCCCATACAAAGATCTCGGTATCGTATTTGATATATTTGTTGTACGTTTTTAATCTTGTCAGTTTACGTACTTATGAGTTACATAAATTTGCATAATTTTCGTTTATTAGCCATAGCGATTTTCCTTCTCTTTTAGTTTATGGCAATTTTTCAAGTAAATCTGTGCATCAAGTTTAAGAAACCTAATCGACCTTTACAACGTTAATAAATGTTTTATTTCTTCTCAGTAGGTCTTAAAATGTGATTCCTTCCACAAAATACTATGTCCCTGGAACATAATAATTTTTTGTAATTTTAATTGTATTTTATAGTATTTTTCTTATTAATGCTGATGTAGTAATTCAGAATTTCAAACCATTCTTGGCAATGAAGAGTGACCATTGTCAATAGTATGCCATTGAAGCTATAAAATTTGATTTTTTTTTCAATAGAGCTGCTTTTTGCGCTAATTGCAATTATTATTAATCCATAAATTTTAAATTTACCTGTTTAAAGCTCATAAGAAAATTTTTATGAAAAAAAAACTAAAATGGACATGATCTTGACGAGAATTATATATCCAAATTTTTCATGCCTGAGAACCTGAAGCAGACGTTTTGGGCCCTTATTAAGGAAATTACAATTGTTCGTGAGAAAGATGAGCTCCCTATATTTTCCTCATAACAATCACCTTAAAGGTCTTCCAGGTCAATCTAGGATAAGGATAAAACTACGTCCGAAGATCCCTTCAAATGTGGGTGCTAAGGGTTTGAAAACTTTCCTTTTGCTTACCTCCCTAACATTGGAAGGATTGGAGGTATCCCCTATTATATTTTTCTGAGGTAGAGCAGTAGTAATTAATATAAAAGGGTCGATAGTAATAGAGTATTTATTAGTATAAAAGGAATGCTACTCTTTCTTTATTAATGCTACTACTTCTAGTCCTTTTGTATTTGTACCGCTCCTTTTATATTAATACCAAATTAAAATTAAAATAAGAACTCCCTTTAGGTAGAATTTACTCCTTTCATACTTAATTCTACTCCTTTTTATTAATACTGCTCCTCTTTTATAATACTTTAAATTTATGAGCTGATATTATATTTACAAATTTCTAACCCTTCCCCATCCCATGAATGTTTGAAAACTTTAGATTTAAGGACTGTGTATGAAGGAGGTTTTACGGGCTTGTAGTTAGGATACTCCTTTTTTGCGCAAACAAATTTTTATTGCGTGAGATGATTATGTTGATGTACTTATCTCCACATTGTTGGGAGGAGTAGAGGCATTCCCAAATAAAAAAAATTCTGACTGATCCTACTCTTTTAAAATATTGACGGTTATGAGCTGATGTTACGTTTATACATTTAAAACCATCCCCCAACCTCCCAAAGTTTTTTTTTAAACTTTGATTTAAGAGGGGTGTATGGAGGAGGTGTTTGTGGCTGGTAGTTAGGATACTCGTATTTTTTATGCAAAGCAAGCTTTTATTGCATGAGATGGTTATGCTGATATACTTATCTCCAAATCCTTGGGAGGGGTGGAGGCACCCCCAAATAAAAAGTGACTAATCCCCCTCTTTTAAAATACTTGAAGGTTATTGGCTGATATTATACTTATAAATTTCAAACCCTCCCATGCATGTTTTGAAACTTTAGATTTAAGGACTGTGTATGAAGGAGGTTTTAGCGGCTTGTAGTTAGGATACTCCTTTTTTACGCAAAACCAATTTTTATTGCGTGAAATGATTACATTGATATACCTATCCAGGGGTGATATACTTATGATATACTTAGGGGTGTTATACTTATTGATATACTTATCCTTGCCAGGGGTGGAAGCAGCTCAAACAAAAAAAAAATCTGACTAATCCTCCTCTTTTAAAATACTTGAAGGTTATGATCTGATATTGTGTTTATACATTTCAAACCCTCCCCCGACCTCCCAAATTTTTTTTGTAACCTTAGATTTAAGAGCGGTGTACGAAGGAGAAGTTAGTGGCTGGTAACTAAGATACTCCTATTTTCTTACGCTGAGCAAATTTTTATTGCGTGAGATTATTATGTTGATGTACTTATCTCCATATTTTTGGCAGGGGAGGAGTCAACCCGAAATAAAAAAAGATATTTGACTAATCGCCTCAATTTGAAATAATTAAAAGTAATATAATCAAATAAAATTAAATAAAGTTAAATATAATTAAATAAAGTTAAATTAATAAAATTAAAATAAATTAATAAAGTTAAATAAAATAAAATCAACTTAAATATAATTAAATAAAGTAAAATAATTTAGAAAGGTGTCTCAATTAGATTTTAGCCTCCTTCTAGCCAGGATACTCCTACTTCATAATGTAAAACTAACACACCTCAATGAACCCTTTTATACAAGAAGTACAGTTAAAATTGAGTTTCAAAAGTGGGAGGTTGAGGTGGGCGATAGCCCTGAAGATGGCATTGCGAACAGATAGAAATTAAATTTTAAAAGCAGTGTTTTTTAATGAACATGAGTTATGTATATTTAATGGAGTTACCACCCTATCAACTTTCCATATTTAAAGCTAAAATCTAACATGAGAGCAATATACCCTAACATATTTAGATTATATGTCGCCGTATCGTGGCTGTATCCAAGATTTTTATACGGGAGGGCGGGTGGAGGGTTCAAACCGGGTCATGACATTCTAAAATGCTATCAAGAAAAAATCGTTAAACTTTAAGGGTGATAGGTCTGCTTAGTAATATCTTTTCGAGTTAAGTTTTGAAGTCATTATTTATTTTCTACTACTACTAATTGCAAGTTACCACTCACTGCAGTACCAAGTCACCTAAGCCCGACAGTTGCGCACACTTCTCCTCCACCCCAATCTATTTAAGGCTTTACTCTTCCCCCCTCCTGTGGCTGGAAAAAAAATTGTTTGCGTCAAATTTGTAGCTGGACAAAATCGTTAGCCTGCAGTTGCAATTAAATATAATTTCAAATTGATAATTATTTCAAAATGATAATTTCGAATGATAATATTTTAAAAGACAATTAGAAAACGAATTTAGCTTCAACCGACCGCCAGTCTTATAGGTACCCAGGTGTCGTGATCCACTCTCCATTATTGGGGAGGGGAATCAACTCACTATTATCGGAGGAACTTTCCCATTCCCTCTATGGGAACGTAGGATCGATTTACGATTATTCTCTAATGAAAAACTATTAATTACTTCTAGAACCGAAGGTGGGGAGTATCTCCCAGAGGGAATGTACCCTCCTAAGATAGGTCTTTCAGGAAATTGTGCAAAATTATAGGCTAAAAAACACTCCTTTATTATTCGAGATCCTTGGATAAAATCAATGAAACCTTTCTCCTAAAATTGTAGGTATGGACCAGGCTTTTATTTACGAGGGAGAGCATCGAGCCCCCCCCCCCCCTCCCATAAGATTTATCTTATGCCATGTTTTTATCACGCTTATTTCAGTTTCTTTTTAATTGTGCTTCCCACGTAACGCCAATCTGAAAAAAAAAAAAAATTAGAAAAATTCTGCAGAAAACTGAAAGGCATTAATATAGGAATTATTTTGTAACAGAGAGAGAAACCCCCCAAAAAAGTAAAAAACAGCGACTTGTGGGAAAAATATAAGGTATTTTTTAAATAAAAAGTGGAGTAAATAAATATAGAAGTGGTTTGGGTGTTTCCCCTCTCCAATGTACGCTATTGCGCCTTAATATATATTTCTTTATACAAACTTTTATTTTCTTTTCCTTTTTACTGACTGTGAAGTTTATGCTAAATTTTATTTCAATTTCAGTTCAATTCGTTGAAATACAAAATGATATAAATATAGCATTAATCCAAACGGCAGCCCGAATAAAGACATAAAAGCAATTGATACTGGGCGGCCACATATTTAAAAAAAATCCTCACAAGAAAGTCCCTCAACAAGCAAAAAAAAAAAAACAAAAAAAAGAAATAAAATAAGCAAATTATGTTTTTTTACACTATGGTACTAATTCATGGAAGAGTCGGGGAGGGATGTTTTTCGATATATTAAAGAAATCACAGGAAAGCAAATTTCAAAACTTATGGGTGACATTTGTTTTTAAGAAAAACATCAAAAAACATATTTCGGAAAATCTAGAGGGTCCATTTTGCTTGGGTGTTCATCCCTCCCTTAATTGGTACTCTTGCTCATACACTTAAAATTGCAAAACAGTAAATTTTAATAAACTATTCTAGTTGTCTTCTTGTAGGTGACATTCATCTCCTAATTGATTCAAATTTAATTTCTACTAACTGTCGTTTGATTAAACAGGAAGTCCGTTGGTGTGAACGGGGTTTCAGTAATCAGTATCAATTGCCTGATTGATGGTTTTTTAAATGGTTCGGTGTTGCCAATTATCACTGCCACTTGTCGACAAAATCTATCATCGAAAAAGGCGCCGATTCAATTAGCTCAATAAATTGAACGTTGAGTACAAAATTTAAAAGAGTATCTTGTGACAGGAGCGATTTTTGGAGCGGGAAGTCTGAAAGAGCCGAAGTTTGTTTAGATTGCTCATTGGAAATTATTACCTAAATGTCTATTTGAGATATTTAATGCTAATACGGTTTGATTGAAGTATTTTCATTATAGATTAGTGAATATAGAGGTACGAAAGCTAGTGTGTCTCTTTGATAATGTCATCATCACTATTTATTATTTTAAATGATTCTTCCTCAAGAACACCGCCTCTAAAAATACACTTTATGCTTTTAGGGACCAGGGTAATCGTAAAATACCAAGGGCAGTGCAAATGAATTGGTTATATGGAAATTACAAAAAGAAAATGTCTCAAAATTTGGGACAAATCGGAAATTCAATTTTTAATGGAAAATACCACCATATGCAGTCTTGCAGTTTTGCGCCGAATTCTTAAGAAGAAATGTGGATGAAAAACTAGTAAAAAATAAGAAAATAGTAAAAAATAATTGGTAAACTAGTAAAAAACATGAAATCTAACAACTTTAAAAGGAGTAGCTTTTCTTTGGTGTCTTCAGAAATTAATAAATTGCTCAAATTTAGTGAATTAGATATGTTTATTTATTTTTGTGGTTCAGCGTGGCAACACTGACGAAAATATGGTAAAGTCCAAGACTTTCTATTTTTGAAACAACCAGCAGAAAAATGTAAAAAAAAAAAAAAAATCACGGTTTCCATATATTAATAAACCTGTGATTGGTCCTGAAGGTTGGTATGGGGGAGGGCACAAAATTTTTTATTATGGTGTCCTTGATACTTTATCAATCATGTTTCTATGCCTTGTGGGTTTTGTCCCATGGAAAGCATAGATAAACAGATAAGCCCTTTGGAGAAAACTTTGTAACCCTAAATTTAGCCTTCTTTAATCGGGTTGAAATTTGCGCTATATATAAGTTTAGAGGACGAGGCTGTTAAATCTAGCAGCAAATAAATATCCCGAGGGGTGCTTACTTTCAGAAATCATGCTCACCATTTGGAGGATGCCAAGCATGACAGAAGTGTTCTAAGCGTGGCAGTAACTATGCCAAGCGTGGCTGAAACGGTGCGGAACGCTTAGCGTTCCAAGATACACACCGGGAAATAGAAAGTGGGTGTCCTCTCGGAATATCCCCCTGTAAAAATTATAGAGTTATTACTTTGCTTGAATGACACATGCTTGGTGTTCAAAAATCTTCTCAAAACTAAGATAGCCCAACATAATTCAACCATCCACAGAAATAGATCTGTTTTCCTTAGTATACCTTTGCCTTTATGGTACTATATGCCTCATATTTCATTTTTAATCGTCATTTTCACCTGACTTGGGAAAATTGGCGAAAACCCCCTGCCCCCCAGGATTTTGACGAAATTATGCCACTGGTCAGATACCCAATATAATTGTTTATTGGGGAATATTTATGTTCAATTTAACCCCTTTTCAATTCAATTTGATGCACGTTTCGATTTTAAAATATTCTTTTGTGTCTTTCCATAAATAAAATGAGTAGATAAAATTTTATTTTTCAAAAAATCGCAGCATGTGGGAACCAACGGCCACGAGGAAAGTTCCAATTTTGGGTTTAACGACTTTTTTCATATTGGCTTTGAGAAAAATATAATTTTCAATGGCCAAACAGTTTTTTATTGACTTTGGTATTTAAATCATTTCTTGACTGTACAAATCTAAGGATCAGTCTTGTGCTTTCACCCCTAAGCCTCAAAAAACATAAAAAAGTGGACCCTGCGTTGCGTGCAAAAAAAAACAACTGTTACACTATTCTCATAGGATAAACAATGTTGAAGATAACTCATAAAAGTTGAGAATAGTAACTGTTTTAGAATAGATCCCTGAGAGACACCAATCTCATCAAGAGAGATTTATGCTGTGACATATATAGCCTTGAACTCATACAAGATTTAAATACAATTTTATGAGATCCAATAATTGTTTGGCCGAATGATTTGATCTTTTTGGCCACATTAACCGTTTGATTTAACGCCTAGACCTGACTAAACACAAAAACAAACTCTGTCTAATCTGCAAACTTAACTGCTACAGTATTATTATTGGGAATAAAATGGAGGAAATTATTTATATAAATTAAAAATAGTAACTCTCCTAGTACAAATCCTAACCAACTTGACTTCTGAAGAACTCATATAATGCGGCAACTTTCATAATAGTCACACAGAAAAATAGTATTACTACCAAAATACGGCTATTTATACACGCCTAAATTGATTCCTCAATCCTACTTTACTGATGACACTAATGTTGATTCCCTAAGTTTCCCCTCTTCCTTACCGATCAATAGGTCATGTACTTATTTCCCATAATGGATCGGGTGCGTCAAAATGACAAATATGACCTATGATAGCATTATTGGTAAACATGGCCCGGCTATTTCACAGTTAATCAATAAAGCTAATACTTATTAGTGTATAAAGGGAGAAACATAATTGGAAATGCAATGACACAGGTGCTTTGAATGCAAGAGAAATTCCCGTACAGGGAATTTCAAGAGGAATTGCAAGAGAAAATTCCCGTACAGGGATATGATATGGTCGAAAACCGGGACTGAAAGACAATACTTATATTTACCCCCTTTTTTTTAGTGAGTTATATGACCCAGTGCTAAACAAATAAATCACAAACAATGGCTTTGTTGGGTTATTAGTGGTCGTAGTGGGTGATTTTTTTCTGGGGGGGGGGTACAAGAAATGGTATTTGTTAATAATGCGGAACACTCCCAAGAAGAGAAGTTAGGTTAATCCTAATTTGGATAATAATATAATTTGGTCTATATTTTTGCGCATTAAGGGGGTGGGGTAAAGTATTTGGACAGTGTACCTAATCTAACCCCTCTCTTAATGTGCAAATTATAGCAGTATTGTACCACTCGTCACTTGTCTTAGTATCTGTGAGACAGGTTTTCTGATGTCTAAGCTTAGCGTTCTTCTTGATTGTGTTCCGTATTATTAACAAGTACCCAAGGAACTTCCCAAAACGTATACAAAATATTTTCATATGCATTCTTGTTACTTTTTTAGAGTTGCACAAAAATTTCGAAGAGGGATTCACACCCAGTAACCCCTCCCTCTCAGTATACGGCCTTGCCTTGATTGATTAATTTTAATCCATACTGAGTACTTCGCTGGCTAATCTACCAAATACAGCACAAAATACCAGAAATTAAAAAAAAAATCAAATCAAGGAGGCACACTCGTGCCTCTTATAAAGAGGCGACACACGACAATGTTAAGCGATCTTCGGTTCCAGTGGTCGCAGAGGGATGGGGAGGGATGCATTTCGTAGCCCGAGCTCCAACTAAGAAACCTGCAAAATTTCATCCCCCTCCAACTTTTCCTTCATGGGGAAAATCTGGCCGAAAGTTTCGACCCGTCAACCCCAGCCCTCCTTTAACGTTGTCCGATCGGGCTGAAATTCACAAGTTAAGGTCCCCTAGGGCCCAGGAGCTTATCCGCGAAATTTCAGCTTGATCGGATAACTCCTTCCCTGTTTTCCAGAAACCGCGCATAGCCACTTAAAATTCATTTACTTTTTTTTTCTAGACGCCTACAGGTCACATCCGACATCGGATCTGGGTGTACGAAGACTCATTCGATGCGGAATTCTCCGAGTAATTTTCCTGGAAAGTTTCGTAGGAAAATCTTAACCCCCCGAAAGTTTCGACCCTCCACCCCCCCCCCCCCCTTTTAACGTTGTCCGATCGGGCTGAAATTCACAAGTTAAGGTCCCCTACGGCCCAGGAGCTTATCCGCGAAATTTCAGCTCGATCCGATAACTCCTTCCCTGTTTTCCAGAAACCACTCATTAGCTATTTAATTAACGGATTTCTCTCCATAAGAGCCCATGTTAATTTGACATTTTTAAAAGTTATTGAGAAGTTATATTTACACACATGCAAGTTATTAGCTCAGTTGGTAGAGCGTGAGACTTTTAATCCTCGGGTCAAGGGTTCAAGTCCCTTACGGGCGGTTTTTTTTCACAACATCAAAAAAATTTTGATATCACCTGGACAGCTTATCATTTGAGAGATAACAGAATATTAGCTTCTTATGAGCAAAAGAAACATTTCGGTCATTCTATCTATTTTTTTTCTATTTTATACAATGATTTAAAAGCGGGGGGGGGGCAGCCACCCAAGTTCCTCTCCTAATTCCTGTACGAGGAGTACAGGAATTATTAAATTACATCCACCATGGATTGTAGAAAAACGTACAGAAATAATATGAAAAAAACTTCGTTTTCTTAAAGAGTTAAAGAGGCTGCGTCCCAAAGTCGAACCTTAAAACGTACAGGAATTAGAAGAGGCAGTTGGGGGGCTGCCGCCCCCCAAACCCCCAGCTTTTAAAGACTCTTTTGTACAGGTTTTTTGTTTTTTTGCTAACCCCCCGCTCTTGGCTTCGGAAAGGCCCTCTTTTAATTAACAAAAAATTGAAATGAATGAATAATGGAATAACTTCGAAAAATGTTAAACACAAGAGGACAGGAGAACCATTGCGCCGAAACTAGTAATTAGTAACAATGAAGTCCCCCCACAAAAAAAAACCTGTACAAAAGAGTCTTTAAAAGCTGGGGGTTTGGGGGGCGGCAGCCCCCCAACTGCCTCTTCTAATTCCTGTACGTTTTAAGGTTCGACTTTGGGACGCAGCCTCTTTAACTCTTTAAGAAAACGAAGTTTTTTTCATATTATAGCACAAAGAGGTAAGCAGAAACAAAAATCTGGTTAAAGGAGGCGGATATCTCTATCAATCAAAAGTTCTTTAGGCAAACAAATTCTTGGCACTTGTCCACTATTCAGAAAACACCCAAGTTGATTCAATTTACAGATACGGAGTTAAAACAGCTGAGATGCTTGGGAGTTAGATTAGATACATATAACTTGAGCTGTATATTTTTACATTAGGGGGGTTAAGTGTTAAGTGGGGGTTAAGTGCGTGCAAAATGTACCAACCAAATATTTATTAAAATATAGCTACGATAATTTCTTAAACCACATTGGCCTGCCATAACATAGAAAACGAGGAAAAATAGGGTTTTCAAGGGCCAAATGAAAATGTTGTTCGTTATTATCCGTCGTTGTTCGTTAGTATCCGTCGATGGCAGTTCACATTTGTTTGGATTTTGTGCAAACCGCGGATGTTGGCGAATAACTCACTTTATTGTTGTTAGGCATTGGATTTTTTAATTCTTTTAGTTTTTTGTGTTTTATTTGATTTTTTTGGCGTTTTTTTTCATTGGTTTTGTTATACTTTCCGTGTTTGTTATTTGGTTTTTGCTTTTTCCTTGATCCTATTATTTTGGTCGCGCTGAAGAAGAGAGGCGGTTGTTCTCTCGAAATATTCGCTTTTTGTGTTTTCTTCAGTATTTTCATTTGGCCTTTAAAAACCCCATTTTTGATCGTTTTCTTTGTTTATGAAATATAGCTACAGTATGGTTTTCCACTGAGCCGAAGCTAATTGTATTCGTATACAGACAGTAGTAAACCGGTTATTGTCTGATATTGCAGATCCAAATTCTTGATGTCTTATGAATAATGGACAAGTACCAAGTTCTTATTTTGGTGTCCTTAGTGGTTTAATATTTCCGTAGTATCCCATTTTGTGTTGCTTACGCTAATTTTATCTTTTTTCCTACCATTATCAAATATGGAAAAAAGACTAAATAAAAGAAAATACCTTAATTAGTCTTCTTTTAACATATGGTACTTAAAGGAGTAGTAGCAGGGTTGCCACCAGGTCAAAAATAAATTCAGTAACATATTGAAAAAGAGACTTTAGCAGACATGAAGCCATACTAATAACTTGTTAAGTAAACTGAATTAAACTGAATTAACTGGATTAAATCAGACAATAATGAGATTCAAACGGCTTTCATTTTGTAATAAGAACTAAATATCTGATTCAGGAAATAAAAAAGATAAAAATCATCAAACATTCCATCCTTTGATCTTCTAACAAAGAAAAAGGAACAGGTGAAAGAAATGCTGAAACAATCATGTTGAATGACTTACATACCAAACTAAAATAATTTTGGGAGTCCCTTTGGAGAACGTCATTTTTCTTTAAAAACGTTTGACGTTTTCCGCTAAAGTTTTGTTGAAAAACAAAATCGGAATGCCGGCGATCATTTATTGTCTCCCGGTGAATGTCTTATTACAAACAGGAAATTTCTAGCGATATATCATCTTCGATATTGTCTGGAGCGTTCTCCGATCTGATTTAGTCGTATTAATAATCCAAAGATATGATCTAACTTCTTTGAAGTTTGTTTCCCAAGATAAAATGTAGATTTGATTCCAGTCGGATGTTTTGAAAATTAAATAAAACTTGGCATTGATGGATCGAAGCATGGTGAGTCCTAATGACCCAAAGACATTGAAATAAATCATATTTTGCCTCCTATCCCTCTCTTAGGCACTTTTGCCCCCTTTACCCCCTTGGGCCCATTCATACTTCAAAGCCACAATTTTCTAAGATGTTTAGGTACTTGTTCCTTATTCAGAAAACACCTAGAATTTGGATCTCTAATATCAGACAATAATCGGTTTATTGCCGTTTGTATACGGAGACATTTATCTTAGGCTCTGTGGAAAACTAAATTAAGCTATATTTTAATAAATATTTAGTTGGTATCTTGGTTAGATTAGGTTACATTTGCATGCAGCCCTACAACACTTAACCCCCCTCCTAATTTTCAAATATACAGCCCAAATAATATATATATATATATATATATATATATATATATATATATATATATATATATATATATATATATATATATATATATATATATATATATATATATATATATATATATATATATATATATATATATATAATAGTAATAATTTATTTCAGAAAAAGCCCGTGGGCCATAGGAAATTTACATAACAAAAAACAAACAACAAATTAACTAAAACAATTTAATACTATTTAAAGAAAACGCTCCCGATGTGCCGCTGCAATCCTGACAAAATCTTGCTATCCTTTTAATACTCAGGAAATTTGTCTCTTTCATTCTATCTACCATCCATATCTCATTCAATTTTTCTTTACCATACATCTCTCGCCTCCGTTCATTCAGTTCGACACATTCACACAAAAAAGGTATTAAACTTTCATCCTGAGATCCACACATAGGACAAGCAATAGATTCTACCTTCTCCCCTTTTCTCCCTTTATGCTTTCTTTTCTCACCAATCAAAAATCCATCTTTTCTCACCAATCAAAAATCCATTTCCCCTCCAAAAATCCAGGAAATTATTGGTATATGGGGTCTGATATATATATATATATATATATATATATATATATATATATATATATATATATATATATATATATATATATTACAAGACTTTATGGCTAGGTATATCAGCATTTATAAATCTTCATCTGTTTAAATATTTTATTTTCACTGTAGGGAATACGGCCGGCCCCTGCTTATCCTAGCCAACCGGACCACACCGAGAAGATCACAATGTGGAGACTAATTCAAGCAGTGCCAAGAACCAAAAACTGTCAATGACATCTTTCTTTCAAAAATCAGCTACTCTGATGCTTTTTATACTATGAGAGGAATGGACCCGCTTTTCATTTGAAGAAGGGGAGTCCCCTTACATAAAAATCATTTTAACAATAATAACGAGCTATACAAATTAAGGAAAAGAAATTGGTCACTTGTGTATTGTTAAGAACACACTCGATAAGCGAAGTTAGGTTCTTTCGTGAAACAAAATACGATGCAAAAATCCGGTTTCATAGCCACAAAGAAAGAACTCAATTTAGTTTGCTACGCATAGTGATAGAAGATAGTGTCTGAACAGTATCTGAAATTTTTGAATTAACACGGAATAGTTGTGGGCATCAAGTCATGGCAAATTGTAGGAAAAGCCAAGACAGATAGTCCAATTGAGTCAGAAACAAACCTGGTATTAATCCATGGCACAATTTTCCTAATAAAATTATTATATTTTCATCATATTTTGTTTTATTTCATTAGCTTTATCAAAAGTCTCGGCTATGTATTTGCACATTAGGGGCGGCGGGGTGCATTATATAAAATACCTAACTTGACCTAACATAATCTAACCACCTTTATATATAAAATATTTAATTAAAATGTACCTGCATCATAGTTTGTTTCACGAAAGAACCTAACTTCACTTATTGAGTGTGTTCTGAATAATACACAAGTACCAGAAATTGTTATAGTCAGAAGAGGAATGGACCCACTCAATATAAGAGGAATGGACCCACTTTTCATTCAAAGAAGGGAAATCCCCTTACAAAAAAAAAAATATTAACAATAATAACGAGCTATACAAATTAAGCAACAGAAATTGTTATACTCACAATAGATTTATGGATTTAACATTGACAAGTTCTTCAGGAGAGTTTCTACTCAGTAATGGGGAAATTGGTGGTGGTTTTACAATTGAAGATATTTATTGCTATATTTCTATATGACATTTATCAAGGTTAAGATCTGTGATGGACTGTTGCATTGCCATCACTTACAGGATGTCCATATATAAACTCTAATTGTTTTCTCAAACTTGAAGACACTTATTAAAGATGGTATGTAGCAATTGCATCACACTACAGATAATTTGCAGCTGTGTCTCACTATAAACATGATTATTTGACAACAATTAGAAAAGGAGAGATCGGGGAAAATCCTGACTGTTACAAAGATTCACGCATGCGTACACGTAATAATTGCTTTTTTAGGGGGAGGGGAAAGCAGAACTCCTTTCATTTGGTGGGGTGGGCAAAGGGTTAACACACTTCTTTGCCAGAAAAGTTTCTGCATTGTTAAATTATTGTATTTTTATATTGCTTTGTTCTAGGGGGGGGGGGGTTATAGGATAATGTACAGGATAAAAAGGTAATGCAATTCAAAATTTTTAATTCACTCATAACAATGCTTTATAAATGAGTATTTAATTTCATAACTTTATTTGCCTTAGTAATATTATTGCTGAAATTAATTTCGAATATTTTGATTTTTTAGTATTGTAAATTTTGACTGTTTTGCAACTTTTTTTTTTATTTAATGCTTCCGTGTTAAAAACTGTGCTGCAGTTCCATTGGTTGATTTTTACGACGTATTTTTTTTTTTTAATTAACCACATTATACCATGTTTCTGAACAGGAAATAGCCCTCCCATTCAAATAAAGGCTTATCGAATACATCGAGTTAAATGTTGTTTGGCAGATTTAGATTGAAAAGAAAGTGGAATTTCTGGAGACCTGTTCTAAGCCTAAGAGACCATCGGTTCTTTCGTGAGAAATATGAAGTGAGTGAATAGAAGCGAAAGTTTTTGGCCCAAGTCAGACGCATGATGGAAAGCCACTTTTTTGGCTTTTTTGTGCTGGGTGGAGGGTGGGGTGGGATTGTTTTAGGGTGTTGGACCCCCTTCCCCCCAAAAAAGTTTATCCGACTTGTGAAAAGCGTAACTAAAATGAAAATATCAAATTTTGATGCCTTTTTAAAGTTTCCAGAAAAATTCTTTTGTAAACTCTCCTCGTCCCCCCAAAAAAATAAATCCTGGATATGGTCCTGTACTCAAGGTCTAAGATTTTTCGAAATATCTGTATAATTGGTTTCTTATAAACTACCCCATGTATACGGAATTATGATTTGTTCTGAGGGAAAAATCATTGTAGGAAAACAAACAATGCGAATGAAATTCGCGCAAAGGGACCTCTGGGTCCAGTGTTTTTTATAATTTGCCGTTTCTTACAAGGAGGAGGCTGACATTATTAATCCTCCCCAAAATCCTCCCCCTAATCCTCCAAATGGCACCATTTTGGAGGGAGTAATAATGTCAACCTCCTCCTTCTAAGAAATGGCAAATTGTAAAAAAAAAACACGGGACCCAGAGGTCCCCTTGCTCGAATTTCATTCACATTGTTTGTTTTCCTACAATGATTTTTTCATGATTTGAAATCCTGAGTCCATGATGACAAGGGTTCGAGTCCTAGTGTCACTTGTTGTTTGGCTTTGAGGGGGGGGGGGGTCAGTGGCGTGATTATGAGCTCAGCCAGAGTTGGCCCAGTTATATGTGGGTACCTGGATAAATTTGGGGAAAGTAAAGAAGAAGGACTTGCGAAAACACAGAATGGCTGGTCCTAAACCTCAATTGGACTTCCTGGCTGAAGGGCCGTGAAACGGAGATCAACACCGCCGGTTTCGATTTTAGAGTCTAATGGAATATCTTTTACCTTAGTTAGTGCTTACGTACCTGGCAGTATCGGAATATACGCCAAAACTGTCAGAAATTTCTTATTTATAGCTACGTAATAATATTCACACGCTATTGAATCTCTGCAATAAAAATTCAAGGACCAACCAATCAAAAATAAGAAGGAATTATGGTCAAATGGTATAAATAATCCTAATATATCTTCTTAGTGTAAGGGATCTAAATAGACATTGGACAAAAGCAAGATTTATGACTGGAAAATTATGGCAATGCTGTTCAAGGCATTTCTAATCATGCCACTTCACTTTGATATAGAGTCAGTCGCAATACTAGAAATACCCCTAATCTAAAAGGCCATAAATCAATTGATCATGTTCGAATTGTACTAGATTGGTATGACACAATTTTTTTCTGTTTTAATGGGATAAACGAAAATGGGAATAGGTGAACACAGGGTGAATCCCGGGATAGATTTGGACAGGAGTAGGATGGCTGCTGGATATAATTTTACCTGTGTAAAAAAGAAAGTGGCCGAATGGTATATATATATATATATATATATATATATATATATATATATATATATATATATATATATATATATATATATATATATATATATTATGAAAAGAGAAATCACCAATGCAACAGCAGAAACACATAAAAAATAAAATAAAATAAAAAGAGACAGAAGGAGAAAAGGAAGACTGTTTTCCTAAATTAGTGATTAATATAGACTAGCACTTGAATGAGGCCTTAACCCTACTCATCCATACAATCACATAGGTCAAACAGCATAGCCACACACAATCAACCATAAAGAATAATCCATGGACAGGCAGTCATGTCGTCAATAAGTATAAGTCGTCATTTACCAAACAATAGAAACAATAAAGACAAATAATTCAGAGGCAAGAACCCAACACAAGGGCTCATCAGGAGAATATAGGCCTACTTGCCTATAGGGTTTCGCCACATTAAATTCTCTACCCAGTCAAGTGTTGTGGCTACCACAGAATATCCATAGCATCCCCGTGTCAGTTATCACCCCCAAAACATGCCTATGAAATATATATATATATATATATATATATATATATATATATATATATATATTTAAGTGCCGAAACCCTATAGGCAAATGTGTATTCTCCTGATGAGCCCTTGTGTTGGGTTGTTGCCTCTGAATTATATGTCTTTTTTATTGTTTTTAATATTTGGTAAATGACGACTTATACTTGCTTACGACACGACTACCTGTTCATGGATTATTCTTTATGGTTGATTGTGTATGGCTATTCTGTTTGACCTATGTAATTGGATGGATAAGTAGGGTTAAGGCCTCGTTCAAGTACTAATCTATATTAATTACTAAAGTAGGAAAACAGTCTTCCTTTCTCCTTCTGTCTTTCTTTTTGTTTATATGGTAATTTTGTATTTTTTTATGGTGTGTGTTTATTTCTGTATTTCTGCTGCTACTTTATATATATATATATATATATATATATATATATATATATATATATATATATATATACTAGCTGTTGGGGTGGCGCTTCGCGCCACCCCAACACCTAGTTGGTGGGGGCGCTTCGCGCCCCCCCCCAAGCCCCCCCGCGCGCGTAAGTCGTTACGCGCCATAATAGTTACGCGCCATTGTAGTTGTGTCCCTATGTCCCACCTGTGAATATAGATAGATATATATATATATATATATATATATATGGTTTTAACTACGTAAAACTTGCGAATATACAACATTCTTTGCTGTCCCATTGTCTTTGCATATAAATAGATTGTCAGGTTTACCGACTCTTGAACATGCAACATATAATGGTCCATGGGAAAACAATCTGTATTCAGATCTATACCTCATGATTCTAATGATTGCCCTTGAGCTTTGTTGATGGTGATTGCTAATCGACCATTCCCTGTCCCAGTGTCCCGGTCGTCATTTACATCCCCCGGTGTCCCCGTTGTAGTTGTGTCCCTGTGTCCCGGTCGTCATTTATATTCCCTGTGTCCCGGTCGTCATTTGTATCCCGGTGTCCCGGTCTGTATATACATTCGTTTTTTAGTTTTGTTTTTCTCCTTTATTTTTTTCCTTTTTTTTTCTTTTTTAGCTTATTTAGATTTTTAGATTTTTTAGTTTTTTTATTAGTTTTTAGTTTTTTTTTCTTTTTAGTTTTTTTGTCCCGGTCGTCATTTATATCCCCCTGTTTCCCCCGGTGTCCCCGTTGTAGTTGTGTCCCTGTGTCCCGGTCGTCATTTATATTCCCTGTGTCCCGGTCGTCATTTGTATCCCGGTGTACCGGTCTGTATATACATTCGTTTTTTAGTTTTGTTTTTCTCCTTTATTTTTTTCCTTTTTTTTTCTTTTTTAGTTTATTTAGATTTTTAGATTTTTTATTTTTTTTATTAGTTTTTAGTTTTTTTGTTCTTATTAGTTTTTTTGTAGTTTTTACCTTCTTTTTAGTTTTGTTAATTTTTTTTTTTACTTATGTCCTGGTCGTCATTTATACTCCCTGTGTCCCGGTGCTTTGTTGATTGCTAATCGAACATTCCTTTTGTCCTGGTCGCTTTCTCTTTGAGTGTCGTCATTTATTTTTTTCTTTTTTAGTTCTTTTAGTTTTTACCTTTTTTAGTTTTTTTTAGTTTTTTAGATGAAATTTTTTTTTAGTTTTTTCCTTTTTTTCTTTTTAGTTTTTTATTGGTTTTTACCTTTATGTTAGCTTATTTTTCAGTTTTTTCCTTTTTTTTTATTTTTTTTTTTTATTTTTTATTTTTTTTAGTTTTTTACCTTTTTTAGTTTTTTTTAGTTTTTTTAGTTTTTTTAGTTTTTTAGCTTTTTTACTTTTTTTATTAGTTTTTAGTTTTTTTGTAGTTTTTGCCTTTTTTTAGTTTTTTCAGTTTTTTTTTAGTTTTTTATTGGTTTTTACCTTTATTTTAGCTTATTTTTCAGTTTTTTCCTTTTTTTTAGTTTTTTTTAGTTTTTAGTTTTTTTAGTTTTTTACCTTTTTTTAGTTTTTTTAGTTTTTTTAAGTTTTTTAGCTTTTTTATTTTTTTTATTAGTTTTTAGTTTTTTTGTAGTTTTTGCCTTTTTTTTAGTTTTTTTAGTTTTTTAGCTTTTTTATTAGTTTTTAGTTTTTTTTGTAGTTTTTGCCTTTTTTTAGTTTTTTTAGTTTTTTAGCTTTTTTATTTTTTTTATTAGTTTTTAGTTTTTTTTGTAGTTTTTGCCTTTTTTTAGTTTTTTCAGTTTTGACGTCACCTGATCCAGTTTTTTCAGGTGACGTCACCTGATCCACGATCCACAGATCCACAGACAACTTATTTTTATATATATAGATAGTTTTTTTTTTTTACTTATGTCCTGGTCGTCATTTATACTCCCTGTGTCCCGGTGCTTTGTTGATTGCTAATCGAACATTCCTTTTGTCCTGGTCGCTTTCTCTTTGAGTTTCGTCATTTATTTTTTTCTTTTTTAGTTCTTTTAGTTTTTACCTTTTTTAGTTTTTTTTAGTTTTTTAGATGAAAATTTTTTTTAGTTTTTTCCTTTTTTTCTTTTTAGTTTTTTATTGGTTTTTACCTTTATTTTAGCTTATTTTTCAGTTTTTTCCTTTTTTTTAGTTTTTTTTTTATTTTTTATTTTTTTTAGTTTTTTACCTTTTTTTAGTTTTTTTAGTTTTTTTAGTTTTTTAGCTTTTTTACTTTTTTTTATTAGTTTTTAGTTTTTTTTGTAGTTTTTGCCTTTTTTTAGTTTTTTCAGTTTTTTTTTAGTTTTTTATTGGTTTTTACCTTTATTTTAGCTTATTTTTCAGTTTTTTCCTTTTTTTTAGTTTTTTTTAGTTTTTAGTTTTTTTAGTTTTTTACCTTTTTTTAGTTTTTTTAGTTTTTTTAGTTTTTTAGCTTTTTTATTTTTTTTATTAGTTTTTAGTTTTTTTTGTAGTTTTTGCCTTTTTTTAGTTTTTTTAGTTTTTTAGCTTTTTTATTAGTTTTTAGTTTTTTTTGTAGTTTTTGCCTTTTTTTAGTTTTTTTAGTTTTTTAGCTTTTTTATTTTTTTTATTAGTTTTTAGTTTTTTTTGTAGTTTTTGCCTTTTTTTAGTTTTTTCAGTTTTGACGTCACCTGATCCAGTTTTTTCAGGTGACGTCACCTGATCCATCCATCCACAGACAGACAGACAACTTATTTTTATATATATAGAAGATATATATATATATATATATATATATATATATATATATATATATATATATATATATATATATATATATATATCTATATATATAAAAATAAGTTGTCTGTGTGTGGATCTGTGGATCTGTGGATCAGGTGACGATCCACAAAAAAGGTAAAAAACTAAAAACTAAAAAAAAAAACTGAAAAAACTAAAAAAAGGCAAAAACTACAAAAAAAACTAAAAACTAATAAAAAAAATAAAAAAGCTAAAAAACTAAAAAAACTAAAAAAACTAAAAAACTAAAAAAACTAAAAACTAAAAAAAAAACTTAAAAAAGGAAAAAACTGAAAAATAGAAGAGAAAAAGAAAACTAATAAAATTAAGAATAAAATAAAAAAAAATAAAAAAGGTAAAAACTAAAAAAAAAGTAAAAAGAAAAAACGAAAAAAACTAAAAAAGCTAAAAAAAAAGGTAAAAACCAATAAAAAACTAAAAAGAAAAAAAGGAAAAAAAAAACTAAAAAAACTAAAAACTAAAAAAAAAACTTAAAAAAAAGGAAAAAACTGAAAAATAGAAGAGAAAAAGAAAACTAATAAAATTAAGAATAAAAATAAAAAAAAATAAAAAAGATAAAAACTAAAAAAAAAGTAAAAAGAAAAAACGAAAAAAACTAAAAAAGCTAAAAAAAAAAAGGTAAAAACCAATAAAAAACTAAAAAGAAAAAAAGGAAAAAAACTAAAAAAAAATTTCATCTAAAAAACTAAAAAAAACTAAAAAAGGTAAAAACTAAAAGAACTAAAAAAGAAAAAAAACTAAAAAAAGGAAAAAAACTGAAAAATAAAGGAGAAACAATCTAAATAAATGACGACACTCAAAGAGAAAGCGACCGGGACAAAAGGAATGTTCGATTAGCAATCAACAAAGCACCGGGACACAGGGAGTATAAATGACGACGACCGGGACACAGGGACATAACTACAAAGGGGACGCCGGGGTGCACAGGGGGATATATAAATGAATAAAATTAAGAATAAAATAAAAAAAAATAAAAAAGATAAAAACTAAAAAAAAAGTAAAAAGAAAAAACGAAAAAAACTAAAAAAGCTAAAAAAAAGGTAAAAACCAATAAAAAACTAAAAAGAAAAAAAGGAAAAAAAAACTAAAAAAACTAAAAACTAAAAAAAAAACTTAAAAAAAAGGAAAAAACTGAAAAATAGAAGAGAAAAAGAAAACTTAAAAAAAAGGAAAAAACTGAAAAATAGAAGAGAAAAAGAAAACTAATAAAATTAAGAATAAAAATAAAAAAAAATAAAAAAGATAAAAACTAAAAAAAAAGTAAAAAGAAAAAACGAAAAAAACTAAAAAAGCTAAAAAAAAGGTAAAAACCAATAAAAAACTAAAAAGAAAAAAAGGAAAAAAACTAAAAAAAAATTTTCATCTAAAAAACTAAAAAAAACTAAAAAAGGTAAAAACTAAAAGAACTAAAAAAGAAAAAAAACTAAAAAAAGGAAAAAAACTGAAAAATAAAGGAGAAACAATCTAAATAAATGACGACACTCAAAGAGAAAGCGACCGGGACAAAAGGAATGTTCGATTAGCAATCAACAAAGCACCGGGACACAGGGAGTATAAATGACGACGACCGGGACACAGGGACATAACTACAAAGGGGACGCCGGGGTGCACAGGGGGATATATAAATGACGATGGCGACTCAGGGAATGGTCGATTCACAGGTGGGACATAGGGACACAACTACAATGGCGCGTAACTAATATGGCGCGTAACTAATATGGCGCGTAACGACTTACGCGCGCGGGGGGGCTTGGGGGGGGGGGGGCGCGAAGCGCCCCCACCAACTAGGTGTTGGGGTGGCGCGAAGCGCCACCCCAACAGCTAGTATATATACATATATATATATATATATATATATATATATATATATATATATATATATATATATATATATATATATATATATATATATATATATATATATATATATATATATATATATATATATATATATATATATATATATATATATATATATATATATATATATATATATATATATATATATATATATATATATATATATATATATATATATATATATATATATATATATATATATATATATATATATATATATATATGTATATATTAATAATTTGATCAATTTAAAAATTGATCAGCTCTTTCGCATGAAACATAGAGCCGGTAAAAGAGCGAGAAATTTTCATTCACGAAATTTTTCGCAAACAAACTCTGTTTCCAATTGGTTTCAGTTTGGTTGCTGCAGTTGTTTTGAGAATTTGAATATTATTTATGATAAAAATAAATTTGTATCCTATTTAATTCCAAACATATTTGATTAGTTTGTTCCATTTTATCCGAAGGTAACCGATACTTATAATTTTTCAAGTCGAAAATATTTGAAGGATCCAAATTCCTTTACCCCAAAGAGACAATTATTAAGTTCCAATTCACATATTTCATTTCCAACCTGTCTTAGCTTTATTGTCTTTCCGCTCCACCTTTCCCGATAAATCATTAAATATAAATAAATTCTATTTTTCAGTTTTTCCACGTTCTTTGGATACTTGGGTTTGACAGACGAGCTTACTTATGCCCGTGATTACAATCCATGGCGGTTATTCATGCCCAAAGAGACTTGTCCTTTGAAGAAGTCAAAGAGAGCGGGTAAGTATTTTAATTTAAAACGTTGGACCAAAACGGGGTAAGTACTTTAATTTAAAAGGTTGGACCAAAAAGTATGAGTAACTGATAAGAGTGCAGATTCGCGATAATGCAAAAAAACACAAATGCCATCTAGCGTCTGTTAAAAGTTGGAGGCTAGGCCTAGTACATGTCTTTTTATACAGTTGATTAGTTTATCCTAAAAGTCCAAATATTTACCTTTTTTGACAGTTTTAAATGGAGGTGAGGGTAAAGAGCCCAAAACGTTTTAACTAGTAGGCTTACCAGTTTAAACTTAGGCCTACTTTGTGCACCCTGGAAAACCCTGTTGAGTTAAATAGTTCTTGAAACAAAACCAGTAAGGGTTATTTATTACTTATACAGACTTCATCTTTAAATGATTAAATATACAGATTAGGCTTGGCCTATGTCATTACCATATCAATTATCCAGTTCAGTTTGAAATTTTCGCCTTATTTAGAAACACTTTTAATGCTTTCGCCAGTCACTACGCTACGTTTGGGACTAGTAGTCTCCTATCCCTATTTTTCCATGTTAAATCGCGGAAGATCCGACTCATATCAGTTAGCCGTTCTTTTTGGGTTGGACAGCACGGGCGTTAATCCAGGGTTGCTAAATTTTCCTAGTTCTCTCGGGTAACATTTTCCTGTCAATGGGGCAAGTAGTTTTGTAATCCCCATTGCACCCTATTAAAGCAGTAAATATTTTTATTTCACTATCCTGTCTGGTTACTTGTTCTGTCTGATAATTCATGGTTGGGGGTAGGGGTGAGTTTTTGTAATTTCGCTGAGTGACATTGCCCTGTCGGTGGGGTTAATAGTTCTTTAATTCCTATTACATCCATGCTAAAGAGACAATTATTTTCATCTCATCAATTTACATCCTGTATGGTTATGACTAGGCATGTTTCTGATAAATCATGGGGAAGGGGTCTACTACCGATGGGTTACAATGTCCTGCCAATGGGGCTTATAATTTCTGATTCCTTTTTCACCCGTATCAAAGCAGAAAAGATTCTCATCTCATCGATATCCATCCTCTTCGGTTGTGGCTAGTTTCTTGTGTGATAATGGAGATGGGAATTTTGAAATAATTTCAAAATTCAACCATTACTCACATAAAAAGAGACAATAAACATATATCCAATCAATAAGAAAGAATAACTACATAATAAATAAAAGTATCAATCACTATTTATTGATTTGAGTCAACCTATAAACACTGAACCACCAGACTTTTTAAATGTGCCGAAAGAGTGGTAGTTCCATGCCACAGCTAGAAGTGTATTCCATACTTCTGAAGTTGCCACCAGAGGGTTAAAGTCAGACTGAATGTAAGGTGTGGTAGGGATGCTAATGCTGCCCTGTAATTTCTTCAATTCATTTCACCTGTACCACCATGGCCGTTAGGGAACTAGCTTAAAAGCTATTGTGGTTTCATTTTGAGCTTATTGTGGCATCGAATAAAGATCTTTAATATTTTATTGGCAACCTGGAAATTTTGGTTTTGATTTTTGCTGTGCTGATGCAAGGTTTTGATTTTAAGCGTGTTATCATACTTTCTCTTAACACCATTTTTTTCCAGTTAAATATGTTCTGTTGTAAATTCCTACCGTAATTACTACTAATTAAATATTTTAGTAGTAATTGCAGCAACATTTTATATTTTAATATATATTGCAGCACCAAGATCCCGCGGCCAACAATGCTGCGCACGCATTCCCCTAATCTATTGAAAGCCTGACTCCTTACCGAATCGAAGGAAATTTCTATTTCCTTTAAATTCTTCCCTATGACATCGTCCCATCGACGGGAAAACCTGCTTTTTGTCGAATCTAAGGTGGACGGCCAAAAAGAGCAATTTTTGGTTGAGTCTGCCGTGCCTCTTGTGTAAAACGTATCTTAGTCAACTTACCCCTTCTTTCATTGTAACCCTCGAAGGTCAGACAGAGTTCCGTTTTTCAGGTAGCTTATTGTTTGACATACATTCGGTCAAATGGGTACCTAAAACTTTCCATAGGAAATTCCTCTGGAAAACATTTAACAAATCTTCCTTTGCTGTTCGGAGAGCCCCCTCTCAGAACCATGCATGACCACTGGCATTAACCTCACTTCCGACACTTTGATCTTGGTTCACAGACTTACCTTCCTAGTTTTTCCAATAATGAAAAACTTGGGCCTTGGCTACTCTACTTTTTACATCTTCATATCCACCATCTTCGCTAATAATACTACCCAAGTAAGTGAAGCTATCCGCTCGATCAGTCCTCTCCTTATCCAGCATCACCTCATCACCTTTGTTTTGCATGAAATATATAGAAATGTTGTTCAATTCATTGCGGTTCAATTGCTATTTTAAAGTAACACGACCTGTTTTCAACGGAATACTAGCGGGCAGGGTCGGCAAGGCAGTATCCAGGGGGGTAGAGGGGTTGACCTTGAGATGTTTTTCCAACTCGCAGAAAACGTAACAAAAATCAATATAAATAAATTTTTGCCGCGTTTTTAAGTTTTTTTTTAGCCCTCACCCAAAAGAAAATCCTGGATACAATCCTAAGGGTCATATCCGGGATTTTTTCGGGGTGGGGAGGTATAAAAGGGTATTTTCTTTTGGGGGGTACAAAAAACTTAAAAAACGCATCAAAAATTAGTTTTGTTAATTATTGTTATGTTTTTACAAGTCGGACATACATTTCAGATGGGTTTATAACCCCTAATACACCTAGACATGACCAGCAGGGTTGCCACGTGGTGAAAAAATCACTTGATTTTAGCAATTTTTTGGTCGATTTAGTGATTTGCTTCAATAATCTAGTGCTTTATGTGCTGATTTAGCATTTTTTTTTTGCAACAAACAAACTCACTAGAAATAGTGATAGATCACTAGGAGTGGTTACCCTGAATACCAGTTGCAAGGCTCAAGCTAGCTACCATCCGAATATGACCTTGAGAATTTTGACCTTAATGCGTCTTTGTTTGACCTAAGTTGCTCTAAAAAATGGATGCCTTACCAAGAAAAGGTCAAAAGTTAAGGTCTTACCGTGCGACGTAGCCCTGTTTGTCAAAATTTCATTCCTGCGAATGTTTGAGTTGCTTTTAGGGCCAGTGTCCCCCAAGGGCCAAGAATTTTTGACAACTCAAAAATTCTTCCAGGAATAAAGCCTCGGTGTTGCCTAAACAATTAGATACATATTACAAGTTATACAATTCATACTCTGCCAATTAAGGATGATTTTAGCAATTTTTTGGTCGATTTAGTGATTTGCTTCAATAATCTAGTGCTTTATGTGCTGATTTAGCAATTTCTTTTTGCAACAAACAAACTCACTAGAAATAGTGAAAGATCACTAGGAGTGGTTACCCTGAATACTAGTTGCAAGGCTCAAGCTAGCTACAATCCGAATATGACCTTGAGAATTTTGACCTTAATGCGTCTTTGTTTGACCTAAGTTGCTCTAAAAAATGGATGCCTTACTAAGAAAAGGTCAAAAGTTAAGGTCTTACCGTGCGACGTAGCCCTGTTTGTCAAAATTTCATTCCTGCGAATGTTTGAGTTGGTTTTAGGGCCAGTGTCCCCCAAGGGCCAAGAATTTTTGACAACTCAAAAATTCTTCCAGGAATAAAGCCTCGGTGTTGCCCAAACAATTAGATGCATATTGCAAGTTATACAATTCATACTCTGCCAATTAAGGATATTGTCTTACATTGGCATCTTAAATTCTGTTCGATTCATTAATTCGATTCATTAATACAACTGCTAATTTTGATTAACGAGGCCCGCTTTCAGCGGCTTTAATCAAAGAAAGAAATTTATGCTAATGAGCAATTATTACTAATTTAGATATTGACATGAAAAAATAACTTGGTATGGTATTATTAGTAAATAATAACTAAAATGTTAATTATCCTACCGCGGATTGCATGATCAAATCCAGTAGTTGTGTCTCTTGGGAATCCATTACTATTGCTATTTCAAGTTATCAGCTTTCTTTTTCGTTTGTGTGAAATAAAAATAAATAAAGCAAAAGCATACCTAGGGAGCTGACACGTACGTGAAATTTTTTTTCCAACATAAGGGGTGGGTCCAATAATAAAATGGAAATGATAATTTCGATAAGAAGTTTCTAGGAAATCGTAAAAAGTAAAAAGTTCAGTGTTTTCCCTCCCCATCTAAAAATACCCAAGTTTTGTGAAAAAGCAGAAAAAAATAATCACGCAGATACTATTGGTGATCAAACCGTTATGATTGCATAATCAGTATCGGCGTAAAAAGTTGCAAAAAAGTTCTTGAACAGAAAACTGGGTTCCCAGGCTTATTATAAATAATATGGTTTACTGAAATTACTACGCTCTAACCATAATTTGCTAAGAACTTAAATAATATAATCTGCTTTAATTTATAATAAAACATATTTCGTAGTAAATAATATGATTTATAGTCAATATTAAAAACGTCTGAAAATAAAAAAGAATTATCATGCAGCAAATAGTATAATTTATAAAAAACTGTATTTATTTAGAATATATACAATTGATATATAGGCCTAAATTCTATTCCATAGTTAAAAATTCGTAAAATGAACTGGAACGCTTGATTTTTAACTGATTTCACTGAGAAGATGTTACAATACACAAGTTTTTGTTGGAATGTTAAAACCCAAAAGGGAAGAATACGTTTTTTTCAACAATCGCCAGCTGTTTGAACGAGGACCTGGGTCTCTATTCCCTAAAAGGGGGGGGGGGTATTTTTATCGTTATGAAGATACAAAATAAAAGTATTTTCCAAAATCCAGAAGGGAGTAGGCGTAGGTTTTTTAAATAAAAACCCTAATCAAGAGAATGTAAAATCACTTTAAATCACATATTTTGGAATAGTAGCACTCCTCCGAAAACCCGGCTTTCCAAAAATTTCGAAGACCCCAATTCTATTTGGGGAAATTTGAAGAAACCCTAAAAATTCTTTTATTTTTGAAATCAACATAAAACTTCATGTGGGACAGTCCAATATTGTGTGGGCTACATAAACATGAACCAAAGTTTTCGTTCACGATTCGTCGTTTTCGTTTGAAAACGAAAGTTTTCGTTTGACGATTTGTCATCCTCTGGGCAGGGCCATGTCCAGGATTTTTGTTCAGAGAGGGGGGCTTAAAAAAGCCTTAAAAAACCTTCAGGGGGGGCTTAAAAAGCCCTGGATACTTGATCAAACAACCGGTTTAGTCACCTTTATCTTGGCGTATAGGTTGTATTGAGTCACAGACTCGCTGTCTTAAAGCAGTTCAAAGGAATAGAACTTATTATTTGAAAATTTTAACTGAAAATTTATTCAAGGTTTTTGGGGTCCATGGCACAGACACAAGACTCAAATTCAACAGAAGGCAACGGACAACAATCCTTCGATATTCTCCTCCAAGAACGTTTGAGAAGGGACGAAGGTAGTTTATTATTTTTTTTTTCATTCTTTTTTTTATTTCATCAAGTCTTCATTATTTCATTAATCTAAGAAGATGGTTTTTAACCATATGTAATTAGCTTAAAGGAGTGCATTTTGTAATGCTAATTGCAATTAACTTTCGTCCTTTGAATAAATTGGGGTGCAGGAAGAGCGTGTGCGGAGTTGAAGTCGGTTGTAACTTATAAAATCTGGATAAATGAAGCTTTAAAACAGGGATGTGGAGTCTGAGTCGCGAAGTTGCGAGTTTTAGTAAATTTCTACTGAATGGAGTCAATGCAGCCTACTTTTTCGCTTTTTTTTCAGCGTCCAGGTTTTGCCAGAGAAGTCTTAAGTAGAGTTTTCCCTTCAAAATAAGGTATTTACTTATTTATTTGAGCTTCATGCTTTCGTGCTTCGCCATTTTTTATGAATGTCTTCTTTAACATTGCGATAAAATGTTAGCTTTTATCACACAGTCTTGGCTGAACTTTTCGTTAAGAAGTAATGATGCCTAGACTATTTAAAAAAAAAAACGGATTTTTAACCAAGAAATTTTTATTGTAAGTGTGTTATTGTTTATTATTTTCTTTGCTGAAGACGCCACTTAGATATAGGACCGAAACATTCAAATAATTTTTTTTCGTTCACTGTGTTGGGAAAAAAAAGTCCTCATTATTCTCTCTTCTGTATTTGTAGAATATGGACTTATATGGACTTTTTTGTTTTCATTGTTAGGTGGCTGCTTTAAAAGAGGTATCAAAGCGTTTTGCGGTCAATAATAATAATAATAATTTATTTCTTACCCACAACAACACTATAAAAGTATTAAAATGTGAAGTACAAACAATTAAATACACACAAAAAAAGCAAAACATACAAAAAATTAAAAGTAATGACAATAGAAATTTTTTACATTAATACAAAAAATTAAATAAACACACAGAATAACGAACTATGAAAAAAAATGAACATTAGATGCACACAAAAGATGAAATACAAAAAACACAAAGAGAAAAACAAATACATACACAAAGTCAACGAAAAAAAACGGATAAGACGGTGGTGAGAGGATAGGCGCGCAGAAGCTGTACTGGAGAGTTGTCTGTGAAGAATCTCCAACTTTAAAGTTATGTCAGGAACTGAGAATTTTTTAACAAGAGTCCGGTTTTTTGTCCAAGGTGGAATATACAGAAGAAATTTGCAAAATTTGAAATAATTTATCCTAATTCTTTTTAAATTACCATTATTAAGAAGGGGGAAAAGACCTAAAGCATAAAGGACAGAATGATCACAGAAAGTAGAATAGAGGTAATAGAATAGAGGAAAGTAGATCACAATAATACAACTAGTAAGAAAAATGATTTCTAGTTTTTGAGATTTCAAAATGGACATTTACATAAAAATTAAACATTTTTGGATGCTCATAGGACACATTCATGGACCAAAGAGTTGGCAACCCTGGTAGTAGTAACTTTTCAATTAGTTCTGGTTATTTTTGGTGACTTAAGAAGGTCTCGATTTCTAAAAATTTCCTATTTTACCTTTTTTTTTTATTGCGTTAGATGTTGCAATCTGCTTCATTAAGTCCTTATATAGATGAAAAATGTCCTTTTTATATTTATAATAGCAATAAATTTATTAAGTGAAGCTCATTTTTATGAGTCAGAAGTCTGCTGAATTTACTCTTGTGAGTTTTATTAATACCCACAATTGTGTGTATTTAAAGAATTGTGTGTATTTTAAGAGCACACAATTGTGTGCTCATTTTTATGAGTCAAGTCTGCTGAATTTACTCTTGTGAGTTTTATTAATACCCACAATTGTGTGTATTTTAAGAGCACACAATTGTGTGCTCATTTTTATGAGTCAGAAGTCTGCTGAATTTACTCTTGTGAGTTTTATTAATACCCACAATTGTGTGTATTTAAAGAATTGTGTGTATTTTAAGAGCACACAATTGTGTGCTCATTTTTATGAGTCAGAAGTCTGTTGAATTTACTCTTGTGAGTTTTATTAATACCCACAATTGTGTGTATTTAAAGAATTGTGTGTATTTTAAGAGCACACAATTGTGTGCTCATTTTTATGAGTCAGAAGTCTGCTGAATTTACTCTTGTGAGTTTTATTAATACCCACAATTGTGTGTATTTAAAGACTGAAATGTGCGAGTTTAGTATGGAAAAATATATTAGTTTAGACATAAATATGTTTATTTGTATGTACATAAATATATAGAAGTGACAAAAAATGTTTTCAAACATATATAATTTTGCATGTACGTAAATAATTCAAAGTTTAGCTTTGTCATAAATTCTCTCAAATTTCTACTCAATATTATAATCAAAATTTAATCACTATTTTAAGATAGAAAAAATCCATACAGTATCTTTTGAAACTTAAAAAAAAGAGACTAAAATCACGTATATAAAACTGTTCATGGTGACAAACTGAAACTAAGGAGTTTATGCGGCTCAATAGTAACGAAACAGAATATTGATATCAATAGATATATCAAAAGAATCGCCTTATTATGCTGATCAAATAAAAAACGGGTTTTTTTCACACGAAACTAAGGAGCAACATTAAAACTTAAACCAAACAGAAATTACTGCGTATATAAGGGGTTCTCCCTTCGTCAATACCTCGCTTTTATGCTAAAGTTTTTTTTAGTACTTTCAAGAGAGCTATTTATTCTAAGTTAAATGGCCTTTGTGATACAGGGGTCATTCTTAAAGAATTGGAATAAAATTCGAACTTTAGCGTAAAGATCGAGGCATTGACAGGGGGTGAACCTGCTGCATTACGTAATTATTTATGTTCATATCAAGTTTTAATGTTGCTCATTACTTTGAGTCGAAAAAACTTGTTTCTTTTATTTAATCGTAGTTAAGAAGCTGCTTAAGATAACATTAAACCCTAAGATTGGCCGAAAAAATAACACAAATTATTGTTTATATCAGCCACTATTTAACAAAATTCTGACTTCAGCGTAAAGAGTGAGGGACTGACGTGGGGAAGAAACACCCTCATATACGTGATATGAGGGAGTTCACCCCCTCGTCAATACCTCGCTCCTTACGCTTACGTTTGAATGTTGTTCCAATTCTTTAAGAATTCCCCCTGAATCCCAAAAGCCGTTTAATTAGAATAAATAGCTTTTTTGAAATTACTAAAAATACTTTAGCTTAAAGAGCGAGGTGTTGATGAGGGGGAGAACCCCCCTCATATACGTAATAATTTCTGTTCTTTTAAGTTTTAATGTTTCTCCTTACTTTCAGTTGAAAAAGCTTGTGTTTTTTGTGCAATTCTGACTGTTTTTTAAATAATGCTGGGCATCGAATGCCCCCTTCATGGAAATTCTTTTTTCTCGTGAAAAATTCCTCCATAGAAAGATCCTCACACGTAACCCTCTCTTCCCAACCTCCACCCTCGCCAGAAAAAATCCCCCCTGAAAATATTAAGTCGTCCTCAAAGATATAGTTATGAGATTTTGCGACTATGTTGAACAAAATGTCTATCTAAAAATTTTGGTCCGGTGACTTTGGGGGAAAAATGAGCTTGTGAGGGGGCCTAGTTACCCTCCAAATTTTTTGGTCACTGAAAAAGGTCACTAGAACTTTTAATTTCCATTCAAATCAGCCACTTCGCGACATTCTAGGACCACTGGGTCGATACGATCTCCCCTTGGGGAAATAAAACCAAATAAACGTAGAGCCGTGATCTTGTTTATGGCAAAAAAAAAACAAAATTCTACAGTTTTGCAGATAGGAGTTTGAAACCTTTACAGTAGGATTCTCTGATACGCTAAATTTTGGATCTCATTTGGTGGTATGATTTTCATTAAGATTCTATGACTTTTAAGGGGTGTTTCCCCTTTTTTCGAAAATAAGGCAAATTTTCTCAGACACACAACTTTTGATGGGTAGGACTAAACTTGATGAAACTGATATATTTAAAATCAACTTAAAAATCCAATTCTTTTTATGTATCTATTCGTATCAAAATTCCGGTTTTTAGAGTTTCGGTTACTATTGAGCCGGGATGCTCCTTACTTACAGCTCGTTACCACGAACTGCTTGATTCCAAATATATAAGAGTCATTAAGTTTAGTGTTATCCATGAAAGACTACGAGCCTGGAAAAATTTGCCCGATTTTCGAAAAAGGGGGGAAACATCCTCTAAAAGACAAAGAATCTTAATGAAAATAATACCATCGGATTCATCGTATCAGAGTTTTAAAGCTCCTATCTGTAAAAATGTGGAATTCTGTATTTTTTTATTTTTTTTTTTTACCAGAAGAAATATCACGGATGCGTGTTTATTTGTTTACTATGCAAACATTGGAAACCAGAACCAAGCCACTTGAGGCCAGCTGAACCGTGCGCGAACTCCTACTTCACTCTGCTCTTTCTATAGTTTCACTGTTTAATTCTCCCTATGAAGTATCTAATGTACTTACTTTTCGCGGGAACCAGACAAAGAATTGTCCTGCCAAGCACCAATTGATTTCGGAGGGTACTTGTGTATTATTCAGAACACACTCAATAAGTGAAGTTTGGTTCTTTCGTGAAACAAACTATGATGCAGGTACATTTTAATCAAATATTTTATATATAGAGGTGGTTAGGTTAAGTTAGGTATTTGATATAATGCACCCATTCCCTAATGTGCAAATATATAGCCCAAACTTTTGATAAATCTATTGAAATAAAACAAAATATGATGAAAATATAATACTTTATTTTATTTTATTTTTTATTCTATAATAATTTATTCCCAAATCATAATTTCAAAATCAATGTTCAGATACTATCTTCTATCACTATGCGTAGCAAACTAAATTGAGTTTTTTCTTTGTGGCTATAAAACCGGATTTTCTCAGAAAATGTACCTGCATCGTAGTTTGTTTCATGAAAGAACCTAATTTCACTTACTGAGTGTGTTCTGAATAATACACAAGTACCTCTTAGAGTTCGTTCCAACGAACGCTTTAATCTATCGGCGTAAGCTTCCTCGGTGATGTTCAGCCAATATCTGTCCCAAAGCCTACCATGCCTCCGGAAGCCTCCCATGGTTCAAGGTTCTTCTTTAATTTTGCCAAAGTATCCATGACGTATCCATGTTTTGTTAATAATTTTCTGTGGACGTTCCAACGAAATGCGTCCTTTTTTCTTTGGATGACATGACCTAGTCCGAGAGTTGTCAATACGGATTCCAGATAGGTCCATGGGTCCAGATCGATTATCAAGAATTTCATCAGCTTTCATCTGTGCAACATAACCTAGCCCACCCAGCACCATGACCGAAAGGTCTTTGATCCCTGAACCAGCGTATGTTGTTTTTCTGCAGTTCTATGTTTTTAATGTTTAAACGTAACGCGACATCTTCCTATCTTTTGATAGTCGAGTCGGCTTTATCCATTCACCAAATTGCATTCCTTAAGATTGTTTTAAATTCTTAGTTAGATTGAAAAGACGTCGAAAACGCGTCAGAAATATTGAATTGTATTTACTTATGACCCATGTAAACACAATAATAAAAGAGTATAAGAAAATAAGAGAAAGACAGAAAATGACAAATAAAACTAAAATAAAATTCATAACATAAGAACACAAGCACAATAATTACATACACAAAAAAACGCGATACATTTACTGTAGGGAACGCCATGGGGATCCATTATACAGCTTCAATACATCTGCATGTGGCAGCATTAGGATCTATAACGCCGTATCTCCTGTTGACCCAAGACAATTTTCTAAGAACAACTGAATTGTGACTCGATCTTTGGATAGATCTGACATTGATAAATGCAATCATATCAGTGTATTGTCCTTTGAGATCAAGTTGTTGATGTAGCCTTGTCGGAGAATCGCTTGTTTCAGAGGGAGTATAAACCTAATCTCTTTGAGCAAGTCTATTCCTATACAGAGTTGCCAACAGCGGTACATTGTACCGGTTTGGTACATTTCACCTCTAAAGGTACATTCTGGTACAATCACAAATTTTCTGGTAAATTTTGCAAAATGTGGTAAAATATGGTACAAAAAGATTTGACTGGGATTCAGGACGCAGCGAGCAGAGGGAATTGTAGTTTTTATTTGTTTTCTCTTCTAGAGTTTTAAGATTTCCTTTACACATTTGTTTAAGTGCATGTTATTGGCCTCTTGCGGTCATAATATAGCTTGAAGCTGCACACCTGTCTGTACGGTAAGTACAAAATAGGTGAGCAGCTATTTTCTAGGAGTGACACCAAAATGGTCTCTGCAGGGGAAAGGAGGTCTCCCACATATTTTTGAAAGAAGATATCTGATACTTCATTCTTTTAATGTAATGTAATTTTCCCATCGTCTACGTGTTGTGCGTAGCAAAAAAGTGTTTTGTCTTGCCCATAGCACAGCACGCAAAAAATAGATATAGTACAATTTTAGGGCGTTTTGCGGTACTTTTTCGTCGGAAGCGTTGACAACACTGTTCCTATAACAATAAGCTGTGAAATAGGACGGGTTTGTTATTTAGTAGTTTGAAATGAGTTATGGAAACGCTTTTCAAAATTTTGAGAAAGCCATTTTGTTCAGTATAGTTAAAAATCCGAATAACTACGCCTCTGGAAATTAAATGACCCTCCACATCCCCTGGGGAAAGTCGTTATATTATAAAATTTGCCCATTGTTTACGTGTAGCATTTGTCATTGGGAAGTATGCATACATTTTTTGGGTGAAGGGACGAATTTTCTGCTGGAGGGATTTTTCCATAGGAAATATTATCCATGGAGAGGGAATTTTCCAGGGGAAAGTTTACCCGGTGGGGAATTTGTCAGAATTCCTATACGAAATTCTTCTTATGTCTTGCTTTCTCTTTGCCGACTCAATTTTGCACGTGGAGATGTTAAGGGTAAGTATCTGAGGTAAATTTTCACCAGGATTGAATTGTCTACATGCTATATCTCCGGGAAGGAGTGATTTTCCCCGAAAGGCACTCTCTGCCCACCCTTGGCCGTTTCTTAGCCTATTTCTATATTGTCCTCCATTCCCGGCTTGAGTTCAGGATACGAAAGATAATTATGTCTCTTATATTAGGAAAAAATTAGATATATTAGTTATAATAATTAATATATTTTTGGAACCTGTTGGTTTGATTTAAGCAAAATCAAGTTCCACAATCAGATAATCATGCAAAAATGTTTTCAAAAAATTCCAGACCATTAACCTACTTAAATTTTTTAGGTCGTTTCTCAGCCTGTTTCTTTCTTGTCCTCCATTCCCGGTTTGAATTCAGGATACGAAAAAGAATCGTGTCTCTCATTAAAAAAAAAAATTAATAAAATTTCAACTAATTTACTTATTGTTATTTTTTCGGTTTTCGCTTTCTTGTCCTTTTTAATGTACTATATTTTAATATACCTTTTAATATACTATTTGTATTCGTTTTAAGTTTACATATATTTATTTCTCAGTTTTAATATTTGTTGCCAATTTCATAAAATGACAGTTGCATCCTTTTGCCAATTTCAAGTGTATTTTTGCTTTAAACCTTTTTTGATGTTATTGCTCTATATTTTTTTCCTCCGAAACACGAATTTAGCCTAACCAAGATTGTGATAGTATTTTTTCTGCCAAAGGTCTTATCTTATAACGTAAAAACTGAACGCTCAGTATGGATCTGTTCTGCTAATTTGGAAGGCCTAAACTGCTTTCTTTTTTAAAACAGTTTTTGGTAAAGAATTGTAATTAAGGAGCGATATGGCTCGATAGTAACCAAAGCTCTAAGAAACAGGGATACACGAATAAGGATACATGCATCTATATCTAAGGATATATGTATCTATATAACAGGGATACAGGGATACATGTATCTATTGTTTCTAAGAAACAATAGATACATTAATAAATATAATTTTGATATTTACTCAAAATATGTATCAAATTTAATGTACCCATCAAAAGTAACAAGCCTGAGGAAACTTGCCCAATTTTTGATAAAGAGGAAAACACCCCCTGAACGTCAAGTAATCTTAATGAAAATCACTCTATCAGATTCAGCACACTAAAGAACCCTGTTCCAGAGCTTTCAAGCTCCTACGTACGAAAATGTGGTTACGTGGGAAGATCTTTCCATGGAGGAATTTTTCATTGGCGAAGGGAATTTTCCATGGAGGGGGAGACAGATTTCCTATTATGAAGTAAATGAAAAAAAAACATCATAAAGTAAATGAGAAAACAAGTTTTTTTCAACTGAAAGTAAAGAGCAACATTGAAAATTAAAACGAGCAAGAATTATTACGTATATGAGGGGGGTGGCACCCTTGTCACCATCTCGCTCTTTACACTAAACTTTTTTTAAGTACTTTGAAAGAGAGCTGTTTATTCTAATTAAACGGTCTTTGTCATTCAGGAGTCATTCTTAAAGAATTAAGATGAAATTTGAACATTGATAGAAGGGATGCCCCCCCCCCTCATATACGTAGCAATTTCTGTTGGTTTTAAGTTTTAACGTTGCTCGTTACTTTCAGTTGAAAAACTTGTTTTTTATCTAATTTCTAATGTAAAACATCAAGCACAATGCTAAAAACCTGCTAAGGCATTGCTAATAGTCCCGTCTGCTTAGATCGTTATGGCGGGAAGTTTTAGCCCCTGGATGATAAAAAAATAACTTCATTAATATTCTTCGTGCTATTATGTTTATTCACTTGTAATATAAAATTCAGTTCTATATAGTGTCAAATATTTTACATAATAGTGAAATATTTGTTTCGAATTTTGAGTCCTTTATAATAAATTTTGAATCTTATATTTACTGTTCTAAAAAAGAGATCGTTTTCTTAGCATTCCGTATATTTGTAACCAAGATAATAATATTTAATAAACTTATTTATATTACTCTTTTAATTTTTGTAGAGCTCTATAGTTGAAGACTGGTTAATGCCGGTTTTAAAATTTGGGCTAAAAGATTATGGGCAACTAACTGATGTGGTATTCGGAGCTAGCATCAATATAAATATAATTATCAACGTCATCTACCTTATGGCAAACTTTGTTTATTATTAATTTTGTAGACGTGATAATTTTGAAGCTGAGATTGCTCGCTAATTGTAATACAGTTTTGGTAAATAATAGGAAAATCGGTAGAATTCATGGAATTTTTTATGAAATATCTAACTTTTTTTATGAGTTGAATGAATATCCAGATGATTACAGTTGACATCCCAGTTTTCCCTCATTAAGATGAATATATACATATATAAATAAATAAATATATATATATATATATATATATATATATATATATATATATATATATATATATATATATATATATATATATATATATATATATATATATATATATATATATATATATATATATATATATAGTACCTATCATTTTTGCTAAAATGGCACAATTTTGGTCAAACACTTAAAAAAATTAATTGCAGTTTAATTGTACGCTACTATATTTGAAAAAAAAAATTATCGCCTATTTCAGACTCAATTGCCGTAATGCCTGAAATTCCGTAAATGTGTACCCTTCAATCTGGGAGGTCTAACTCTTGTTAAAAATGGGAATTCCTCGTGGATAGGTGCGAAAAATAGTTCTTCATAGGACTTTTAATAGGTTTTTACTTATCAAACAAAACCAAACGAGTTCTAAACTTAAATTAAAAAAAAAGAATTAAAAAAAGAAAAAAACACAATAAAATAAGATTTAAACCGAATAAAATCACGAACTTCAATATAAAATTATATCTATGGTTGAAGGAAATGAGGAGGCATGAGGGACATTTTCAGTGAGGCACTGCAATTCTCTTCTAAGGAGTTTGTAGAAAAATAATCTATTAGTTTAGTGCAAATGATATAATGCTTGCTTTTATCATCATCAACGTAAACTTGCCTCTGATGCTGCCTGCCTTCAGCTGGGACCACTGATCACCGTTTACGGCTGTTTTATTATATTTAGGTGTTTAATTTTGTTTATAATAGTTATTAAGTCATTGTAAAGTTATTAATTTGTTATTTTCGTTGTATTTTTCTTTTTTTTTTATCTGATTCTACTATCTTCAATTGAGTAGGTGGATTATAATATTATTTCCATTTTCAAGGGCGCTAAGTCCCTCTAAGAAAGTCAGTGTTTGAAGATGAGTAGCGACAAATGCCAGAATTACTTAGATAAATTAAGAAAAGTGGGAAAAACCTTTCCAGTTCATTTAATTCTAATTTATAGGGCAATGAAGCCCTCCACAGACGGGAGCGATTTGGCTCTTTCAGAAAACACAATGGATGATATAACCTAGGCAAACGCCTGTAGGAGCCACTGATTTAGTATTATGGCTCCAGCAATAGGCTACTATCAGCAAGGTTCAAAAAATGGTTGTTCAAGTATCGGTATCACGCTTAGTCAAGTCTTTAATTAATTCAGTGCGGGAGGGGACTCCTTTCCCTTGCTCAGGTGCCTGATTAAGAGGACGTATTAGCAATGCTTCAGAAACGATTGATGGTACTAAGTTCTAACTTTCAGCGTGTGTTCAAGGGGATGTTGAAGAAACCAAAGAAGCTATGCGCGTGCTGCTACTAATATTACTGCTGCTACTACTGCTGTTGCTACTACGCAGCTTAGGGTATTAAGGTAAAGATTTGAGGGAATTTTTAGGCGGATGTTCAACTAAATCAAAACGAACTATAAATGTATAGATTTTCAAAAGGTAACAAAGTAGTATCTCAAAAGCGGCTTACGTTATTAAGTTAGATTTTTAAGGGTAAGTTGTCACAGATTTTAAATTAGCCGGAAGGCACTATATGTGCTCGCCGCTTTGCAAGTGGAAGCTTACATGTATTTTTATTTTCAGGAACAAATATGGCTCCAAGACCAACTGGAAGTCCAGCCTCGGGACTTACAGTTCGGGACTTCTCGAAAGACCTACCAAATTCGGGACAGTCACAATGGCCTTTTTTGCACAACTTAGCATCATCTGGGTTTCAGCCGGGACAATTTTCTAGTTTATACCCCGGTTTTTATGGAGGGAGCCCCTTTCCCCCTTCACTTGGTGGAATGCTCACAGAAGAGGTAAGGCACATGCAGCTGCATCACTACTGCTGCAAGGAAGCAGAAGTAGCTGCAATATTCTAGAACTTTTACCAATGTAACTTATAACTGCCATTTGCGAAATGAGAGTAATTTAAATGTTCACGTAGACATATAGTCTAGACTATTATATAGGGTAAGTCCGAGAGAGTTAGTTTGTGGACATCAATTGTGGACAATATTCTTGTGCAAATCCACGTGCTTTTAGTTTGGTGGAGGGCATTATAAAGAGTATCAAAAAATAGTAATACTTAAAAAAGATTCATATAACATTTTGACAGACCTTGAAATGGCCAGACTTCTTAGCCTTTCTTCCTGCATAGCAGTGGCACCAATTCACGAAACTCTAAGGGGGTGAGAGGATTTTTTTAGTTTTTTTTAACGAAAATAAATGAACGTGTGTTTTTTTGATAGTGTTGATTCGATTTTTTCTAAATTCATTGAATTACATGAAGATGCGAAAAAAAATTAATTTCAAAACCTAGAGGGTTGGGTCAATTTCGATCATTTTAAGTTGAAAAAATATTAACAGGTATTTCTCAAAATATAGAGGGCAGGATTGCTAATCTCCATCTTATGGTGCTAATTTTTGAATCCGGACATATTTATTTTTCAATACTTGATATTCTAATAATACTCTGAAACATAATCTGTAAATTAAATTTAACCAATTATTGAATGAATTCAAGCTTTAGGTTTGCAGGCAAACTTCAACAGTTGCTTTATTAATTTCTATTATTGCATAGATATTCCCAGCGGGTGGCTCCCTGCTCTGCTCCCTAAAACAAAAAAAATTGAAAAATACGACTCATTTGACATAATTTCTCCGCAAGTTAGTCTCTGTCACGATTATGATAAACTTGCATAATCATATAAATATGAGGGTCACCCCAAGTAAATGATTTTGGGAGGCAACCCCCGTAATTCACTATCTTGGATAGAACCACCGGCGATAAGACATTAATATCCAGATAGAGTTCTTAAGAGATTGTCTGGACCCCCTTGGATTCTTCCTAGTAAGTAATTTTTGAGTTAGAAGGTAACAACACTAGGTATATTATTATTTATATATCCTTACTCTAAATTCACAGATAACAGGAAAAAACGTCAGACTAAAGCTCACCCCATAGGATCAAACAGTACTAATGGTTGAAGGAAAAGAGACAGAAATAAGCTGAAAACAGAAGCAATAATTAAGGCTTCAAGGTTGACACCAGTGGTGCAAGGGGTAGGCGCACCTCTTTGCGAATGAGCTTGATCCCTAAAAAAAAATCTGAAGAATTTTCAGGGTTCTGACTTTGTTAGGACTGTTCTGAAATTGCATATAGCCTAAAACCTTTCACTCTAATGGTGTTGAGAAAGCAACGGACAGAAAGACTATGATATTCTGAAGAAAAATAAAGTACATAATTTTAGATCGAACTGTCAACTAATATCCCCTTAAAACTAGATCCTAAATAGGGCATATTTCCACCAAGTTGACACATAACCCTAGAAGGTCGACGCATAACTATCCTGGAGGAGTTCTTCTTGAGAGTAGAAACTATCTTGGCTTACACCTGGCTCACGGAATCTTTACCAAATACCTAGAGCTGTTTCTAGGGTCGGTTATGCCTGGACTAATATTAATTACATCGCCCCCTCCTGACCCAAATATGAGCAAAGAAAAGCCGAATCAAAGTGAATTTTTTTCAAAGTGGGCAACTCCCTTCCGCGGCAGCTCTTCCCCTTCCAGATATGATGCCCGGGGCTGCTGAACTGGTTTTCCCCTTCCTTTGAACGGTTCTACAAATACCCTATCCAGGTTGTATGCTGGTTATAACATCTTTGCTCACCTTTAAGGGTATGTTATTTCAGAAAATACTGGGACTGTTAGCGGCATTACTAAGCATCCTTAAGTTAGGAAAAATATGAATTATAAGAAATTATACAATCACAAGAAACTAGAGAAAAACCACAAATTTCTTACAATTAGTATACAAGTTACTAAATTTAATGGCTGAAGAATATGTCACTCTTCTGTAAATTATTATCTTAAAATTATCTTAACTATTTTATATTATTATTTTTATTTTCATCTTGTCGATTTTTTTATCGTAAGTAAAAGTTTTATAAACGATTAAACAAAAAGTGATACTGGGCACTATTCTGTTAATTTTATTTTTTGTTAGTTTAATTATATATATCCCTCTATTTAAACAGCCGTGATCTGGCGAGAACTTATACAAATCCATTTAATAATGTTTAATTTTCTAATCATAATTTTATTGAATTTTAAGTAAGTCCTTGTTTCAAGGGGCTTTTCTGTAAATAGGTTACTCCCCAAAATACAAAATTGAATTGCACAACGGCAGTAGTTTGCAATGTGCAAAAAACTCTAATATTTCAACTTTTTTTTAGACCTACAGCTATTTTAAACACCTTATTTCAAAGAGGCTGTAGGGTGATGATGTCGAACCTGCAAATGCAAAATTTGAATTACATAGCTTTGCAAGTGTCGATGTGGGAAACAACTCTATTTTTTTTCAAATCTCAGCCTACAGTAATTTTAATAGTCTATGAAGAGGTTGCTCCTTCAAATTAAAAATTGAGTGAACCACGGCAATAGTATTAATGTTAAAAAAAAGCTCTATCATTTCAACTTCTTTGTCAACTCTAAACCTCCTGTAATTTTAGGCACATTATTTCAAAGAGGCTACTATTAGAAGAGGTTGCTCCCTCAATATAAAAATTTAACAGTATAACTGTGCTAGTACTACCTTCAAAACGGCTCTATAGTTTCAACTTTTTCTTTAATCTAAATCTGCAGTAATTTTAATAATCTGTGAAGAGGTTGCTCCCTCAAATGCATATCTTAAATTCAAGGCCTTATCCAGGGAGGAGATTCAAGGTCCGAGCCCTCCCCGTCCCAAATATTAATAGGTGTTATGGCTCTATATTTTCAATTTTTTTATAAAATTCAAAACCAATAGCAATTTTAAACGCATCGTTATGTCAAAGAGGTTGCTTCCCTCACATGCAATTTATAAATTGCCAAACAGTGCTATTACTAATATGCAAATCAATATATAATTTGAAATCTTGTTAAATCTCAATCTCCAAAATATTTTGCATTATTTTTTACTTAGTTCAAGAGGCTATTCTGCAAGGAGGTATCTCCCATAGAGGCAGAAATGAAACTGCATACCGGACTAGTATTAATATGCAAAACAGCTCAATAATTTCAGCTCTCATAAAATCTAAACCTCCCGCAATTTTTGCACGTCCTTATTTTAAGAAGCTTCTCTGTAAGGAGGTTTCCCCCTCAAATACAAAATTGAAATTTCATACTGGACAGAATGTGGAAATAATTCGAAATTCTTATAAAATTCAAACCTCAAGTAATTTGTGCACATCCGTACTTCTAGAGGCTACTCTGTTAAGAGGCTGCCTCCCTCAAATGCAAAATTGAATTGCCTAAGAGCATTAGCATTAACATGCAAATCAGGTCTATAGTTTCAACTTTTTGCTAAATCTATACCTCCAGTATTTTTTGCACCCCTTGTTTCAAGAGACTCATTTATAAGGAGGTTTCTCCCTCAGATGGAAAATAGAAAATGACTACTAATACAAGTTTTAATATGCAAATCAGCTATATAATTTTGGCTTTTTACAAAAATCCAAATCTCGTGCAAAAATAGAAATTGCCTACTAATACTAGTTTTAATATGCTCCAGTAATTTTAATAACTAGTGTTAATATAACCTCCAGTAATTTTAAGTTTGAGGCTACTCTGTAAAGAGGTTGCTCCCTCAAATGCAAAATAGAAATTGCCTACTAATATTAGTTTTAATATGCTCCAGTAATTTTAATAACTAGTTTTAATAGAACCTCTAGTAATTTTAAGCTCGAGGCTGCCCTGTAAAGAGGTTGCTCCCTCAAATACAAAATAGAAATTGCCAACTATTCCTAGCTTTAATATGCTCCAGTAATTTTAATAACTAGTTTTAATAGAGCCTCCATTAATTTTAAGTTCGAGGCTGCTCTGTAAAGAGGTTGCTCCCTCAAATGCAAAATAGAAATTGCCTACTAATACTAGTTTTAATATGCTCCAGTAATTTTAATAACTAGTTTTAATAGAACCTCTAGTAATTTTAAGCTCGAGGCTGCTCTGTAAAGAGGTTGCTCCCTCAAATACAAACATGAAACCACATAACGGTACTAGTATTAATATGCGTCGAAGGGCTCTAAAATTCTCCTAGGTGGTCTTCTATTGGAAAATGTTCATACTACCATACTATTGAAACTGTTCAAACTACCACATAATTTTTATAGGGTGAACGTGTGTAATAAAACTGAGTATACTATTTCAGGGTATTAAAGAAGTGAAATCAAAATTAAAACGTTACTAGGGAGAAAACTCGTATTTGAATATACATCTTAAGCTCTTCATATTAATTTTATAGGTTGTAAATATGGATAGGAGATCGTACCAAAGGGGGGGGGGGGGTAAGGCCGTATCCAGGACTTCTGCTTGGGGGAGGGGTATAAAAACTTTAAAAAACTCATCCGAAATTTATTTATATGCATTTTTGTTACGTTTTTACGAGTTGAACAAACATTTTAGGGGGAACCCCTCTAACCTCCCCTGGATATGAGTTCCCAAGTGGGTCAAGGGTTTTCGGCCTATTCGTTCCCTGGAGTATTAACTTCTTCAGTTTTTCATTTAATTTGTACATTTTCTCAAGTTATACACTACACAAAATTTTGGTGACGATAGTCGGTAAAATTGGATACAGTTGGGTAAACATTAGATGTACAATTATAAAAAAAAATTATAAATTAGGTGTAGACTTTAACTACTTTATATACATTAGATTATGTAATTTAGATGTATTAGGTACAAAGTAGTCGTAAAAGTATATACCCAAGCAAGTATACACGCAGGGGGAGGGGGTTTGTAGCCCGGGGTCGCCAGGGAATCTTATAATAATGTCTGATAGTTTAAACTATGTCTGATCTTATTTAAACTATCAAACATATTGTTTTTTTATTATATTAAATTCATATTCAAATATTCTCATGTATATTAAATTTAACTACAAGCTATCAATTTACGACTAGTGTTAACACTACTAAAACTTAATGCAGCATGAAGCTACCCGAGGTCAACACACTTGCGTACTCCCCATCTCCCTCTCGATTTATTCAAAATTTCAGTAATCTTGTCAATAATCTAAAAAGGTATTGCATTTCCAAATCAACTATTTAAAACGAATTAAAAGCTAAAATTAATTATGAATAATCTATAAACTACTAAATCACAAAGTTTTACAATTTAATTTAAGTATTCTTTAAACACAATAAAAATAGCGATTGAGTTGACCTGTTCATAACCTGTGCCACATCGTCTTCAGATTCGCTTGAATGGGTGGGTAAGCAGTAGGGTTACTCCCCAATTTAACACAATAATATGAAATTACAATAACATGTTGCTAAAATAGCACAAAAGTGGTGTTTTAGCCCTATTACAGTCAATTTTTTGCTATACCATCGATAATCGCTATGTAGCACGCAAATTTGGAAAATTGTAGCACTTTAAGAACTGACCATGGGGGCAACCCTGGTGAGCAGCCAAAATGTTCGCCGGATGGCGAACATTTTAAATTGAAACATTCCTGATCATGTGGCACAGATGACGCCAAAACTACTACTTCTCAAGTCTAGATTTTTATGGACGAAGTTAGCTCAAACGCCAAAATTATTGTTGATAATAAACCCCCCTCAAAATCTCAAAATTCATCCAGGTTTTCTGCTTCAACACTTGTGAGGAGTATTTTCAGGTCAACCAGTTTGACTTTGACCAGATCAACCAGTTTGACTTAGACTAGGTTAACCAGTTTGACTTAGATTAGGTCAACCAGTTTTACTTTGACCTGGTCAACCAGTTTTACTTTGACCTGGTCAACCAGTTTGACTTTGACTAGGTCAACCATTTTGACTTTGACCAGATCAACCAGTTTGAATTTGACCAATTCAACCAGTTTGACTTTGACCAGGTCAACCAGTTGACTATGACGTTTGATTTTTCGTCTATATGATTGTTCTTGTCGTTTTTAAGGTATCATTAAAGCAAACGGGAAAATACATTCTTATAACCATGAGAAAATACCATGAAGATGTAAAAACTGGCTTTAGTCATTTTTTTGCAGTCCCCCTCCCCCAAAAAAAGAGTTTTGCGTCTTTATGTGAAATTTTGCTATTTGACAAGTTTGTTTTTCCACCCGTAAGAGAAAAATACCGAATATCTAGCCCTCAATTCGTGGAATGGTTTGCTTTAAAGTGTTGTCTGTCGTAGAGTGATGCAGTAGATGCTCGGAGTGTATCTACTTCTATGGAATTTAATGTACGTCTACGGACAAAAGAACGGAGTCACAGGGTCTACGGAATACTTACAGAAAAATCTGAATTTTTTTGATAAATTGATATTCTTGTGAAAAATTGAGATTTTTCTGATGAATTGAAATTTTTCTGATAAGTTGAAATTTGTCTGAAAAAAATTGAAATTTTTCTGATAAATTGAAATTTTTCTGATAAATTGAAATTTTTCTGATAAATTGAAATTTTTCTGATAAATTGGAATTTTACTGTTAAATTGAAATTTTTCTGATAAATTGAAATTTTTCTGTTAAATTGAAATATAATGAATATAATGAAATATACCAAATATAATACTTTAGAATCAAAATTTTGGAAACTACAACAGAGAATTATGGAAAGCAGGTCGCCAAGAACGCATTATACTAAACACTCAACCTAATCAGCTCTATATTTTAAATATTCAATTAAAATATACCTGTATAGTAATTTATCTTACTGAGACTAAGCTAATTATCTTTGAATGCAGACAGAGAAACCGTTTTTAAATCGAACAAACTTCAGTAAGGTCAGTCGGTATAACTGACAAGTACCCAATGTTTTTAGTCTGACCAAGTTGCAAAAAAAACAACCTTTTTGATATACAGAAATACCCATATCGGTACGCCGCTCATTCAAGTTTACGGTGTCTAAAACTCGGGAACAAACCAGTTTCTTCATTAGACTGTTTCAGCATAGTTTGGAACTAGACAAAGACAAGTGACAGAATAGATGGGAAATATTAAGGGGGGGGGGGTATTTGGACAGCATGGAGATAGGAAACAATTCTTACTACATAATATGCCAAATAATTGTACCTAACACATTTCGCATGCAGATTCGCTATACTTCACCCCACCCCTTTCCCCTATTGGGCAAATATGTAGCCCAAATTTGTTTCTAAATTATTATATTTCCATCATATTTTGTGATATTTCATTAGGACCGAGCGTCAGAGAAAGAGTTTCTAATTAAATGAAGCAGTTGAGTGAGTGGTATAATACACAAGTACCTCAAGATCATTTGACCTTGTCCCAAGTTAAATGTCTCTTTGGATCTGCCAATTCTATACATCGAAGTTTTTTTAATTTAAAGATTTCCATGCGTCTAGAGCTTCAAATTCTTACAACTTTCTTGGAATTAGTATTTAATGGCCATGTTATATTTTGATCAAAATTGCCCCAGATTTGTATTAATTCAGCACTGAATCTGTTGAGTTGATTCGCAAAATATTGCGTAAATTATTTCGGTACCTATCGGTTATATAATAGACACTATAAAATTTTGACACAAGAAACTGGTCAAGTAACTTCTTTATACTGTCGACCGTTTGGATGGCAAAGATCAGATGGGATAATAACCGGTTAGTTTGCTTTGATTAGTGATAGGAAATATGGTCTCACCATGTATGTTCAAGTTAAGATTAGGGATTAGCAAGGGACTGAAGAATAGGCAATTATATTTCTCCAGGATAATGAGTTGTTGTCCCTCCCCCCAAAAAAAATGCGATTCGTAACGGCATTTCTGCGTTCTGGGTACATAATTCTAAGTTGTAATTTTACAATTTTCCCAATAAAGTATTATATTTTCATCATATTTTGTTCTATTTCATAACTATATCAAAGTTTGGGCTATATATTTGCACATTAGGGGGTGTGGGGGTAAATCATAGTGTATATTAAATACAGCAATGGTTAGTTTACGCATTTAATATATGTTATGATTTACCCCCCCCCCCCCCTAATATGCAAATGGCCTATTTAGCCCAAATTTGTTTCTAAGTTATTATATAATAATCATATTTTATTTCATTTCATTTGCATTAATCGAACTTCACTTCCTGAATGTCTTTTATATGACCCATAAGTTCTATTATTTCTTTAAGACAGAAAAGGAAAGCCAAAAAAAAAACTTTACAAAAAAAGAAAATTTTGAGAACCTTACTGTCGAGCAAAAGAGAAAAATTTCAAATCCTGACAAAATTCCAATCTCGTACTTTTGAACTATTACGATGGAGAAGGTTGTCGTCTGTAGGACCTAGAGGCGTACGGATATTTTACTGGATCTGGAACCCCATTTATGGATTTTCTACGGAAACTTCCGACGTTTGAATCAAACAATTCGTGGTAACGATCTGTAGTAAGGAGCGACCCGGCTCAATAGTAACCAAAACTCTAAAAAACGGAATTTTGGTACCAATAGCTACATCAAAAGAATCGCATTTTAATGCTGATTTTAAATATATAAGTTTCGTCAAGTTTAGTCTTACCCATCAAAAGTTACGAGCCTGAGAAAATTTGCGTTATTTTAGAAAATAGGGGAAAACACCCCCTAAAAGTCATAGAATCTTATAGAAAATCACACCATCAGATTCAGCGTAACAGAGAACCCTACTGTAGAAGTTTCAAGCTCCTATCTACAAAAATTGTGGAATTTTATATTTTTTGCCAGAAGGCAGATCACGGATGCGTGTTTATTTGTTTGTTTTTTTTTTTTCCCAGGGGTAATCATATCGACCCAGTTGTCCTAGAATGTTACGAGAGGGCTCATTCTAACGGAAATGGAAAGTTCTAGTGCCCTTTTTAAGTGACCAAAAAATTGGAGGGCACCTAGGCCCCCTCCCACGCTAATTATTCTCTCAAAGTCAACGGATCAAAATTCTGAGATAGCCATTTTATTCAGCGTAGTCGAAAAACCTTATAACTATGTCTTTGGGGACGACTTACTCCCCCACAGTCCCCTTGGGAGGGGTTACGAGTTGAAAACTTTGACCAGTGCTTACATATAGTAATGGTTATTGGGAAGTGTACAGGCGTTTTCAGGAGGATTTTTTGCTTGGAGGCTGGGGTTGAGAAGAGTGGGATATGCTGGGGGAACTTTCCATCGGGGAATTTGTCATGGGGGGAAGAAAATTTCCATGAAGGGAGCGCAGGATTTTCTAGCATTACTTAAAAAAACAACGAAAAAATAAATATGAAAAAGTTTTTTTTCAGCTGGAAGTAAGCAGCAGCATTAAAACTTAAACGAACAGAAATTATTACCCATGTGAGGTGCTCACCTCCTCCTAATACCTCGCTCTCTACGCTAAAGTATTTTTAGTAATTTCAACTATTTATTCTGCGGCTTTTGTGAATCAGGGGTCATTCTTAATGAATTGGGACAAAATTTATGCTTTATAAAGAGCGAGGTACTGACGAGGGGGCGAACCCCCTCATATATGTAATAAAAACATGCGAATACAAAAGTTCTTCAAGGTTCAAGGTTCAAGGTTCTTTTATTATAACCAATATATACAAAATATTAGGTAACTCAAGGCTATATATAGAGAGTATAGCTCTTTACGTAAGCTAATTTATAAGTTACGTATATCTTTTACTCATAAAAAGATTCGTAAAAAAAATAAAAGTTCTAGTTGCCTTTTTCATTAACCGAAAATCGGAGGGCAACTAGGCTTCCTCCCCCGCTCTTTTTTTCTCAAATTCATTCGATCAAAATTATGAGAAAGCCATTTAGCCAAAAACATAAATATACAAATTTCGTTTTAATTATTCCTCTGCGGAGAGAGAAATCAAAACATGCATTGATTCAAAAATGTTCAGAAATTAAATAAAAAAAACAAGTTTTTTAAATGAAAGTAAGGAGCGACATTAAAACTTAAAACGAACAGAAATTACTCCGTATGTGAAAGGGGCTTTTCCTTCTCAACGCCCCGCTCTTTACGCTAAAGTTTTTTACTGTTTTAAAATGTAGAGTTAAGAGAAAAAGTTAAACTTTAGCGTAAAGAGCGGGGCGTTGAGAACGAAAAGCCCCTTTCATATACGGAGTAATTTCTGTTCGTTTTAAGTTTTAATGTCGCTCCTTACTTTCATTTAAAAAACTTTTTTTTATTTAATTATGAAAAAGAGCTAATGGAAACACTGGTTGGTCGTATCCGCCGGAGATAACCGGAATTTACCCGTCATATTTGACAAATTTGATTGACTATTTTTCTTCCTTGAAAAAGCGAATTCATTTTAAATTATTTTAAAATTCGAAATTCATCTAAAATTTGAACTCAAGCTAGTATTATATTGTCGCAGGAAAGCATTTGAATTTTGTTACATTTATGAAAAATTGCTACAAAATTTATGCTAAATTTGATAAGGCTGGTTACCTGATAATAAAATTAAATTGGTACAAATAGCCGGAAATTGTTTACATTTGATATGCTCACTTGTTCAATGAACTCGTTTCCACTGTACAAATAGTTAAAAAAAAATTTACTTAGATTTTTTTTATTTATGCAAAAATATAAAAGGAACTAAAATAAAAGTTCAACATATAGCTTACCGAAATTTTGACTATTATAAGCGAATCAAAACATTAATCAATTCAGTTACATTTGGAAAAAACTATTTTAAGAAGAGGTACAAATAAAACAAAAGAAGACATGTGGAAATTTGAAAGTCTAGGAAATGATGAGATAAATTGTAAAATTCTTGGCAATCCGAGGAGGCTGGAAAGACCACTGGCTCAAAGCCACGTTCCTCCCCACTAAATACATGTATGCTTGAAATATAAAATCTGAATTTAGTTAAAGAAAAATTGAACTTTAAAAATCACTTAAGTACTTAATTGTATTTCTTGCGTCGTCACGGGTCGTATTTGGGAAACTTTGTGCTCGAAATGATTATGCATCAACTGTTGTTCTTGATAGTTCTTGTTCTTGGTTGTTCTTGATAGCAACTGTTGTTCTCGATAGTTCTTGTTCTTGGTTGTTCTTGATAGCAACTGTTGTTCTTGATAGTTCTTGTTCTTGGTTGTTCTTGATAGCAACTGTTGTTCTTGATAGTTCTTGTTCTTGGTTGTTCTTGATAGCAACTGCTGTTCTTGATAGTTCTTATTCTTGGTTGTTCTTGATAGCAACTGTTGTTCTTGATAGTTCTTGTTCTTGGTTGTTCTTGATAGCAACTGTTGTTCTTGATAGTTCTTGTTCTTGGTTGTTCTTGATAGCAACTGTTGTTCTTGATAGTTCTTGTTCTTGGTTGTTCTTGATAGCAACTGTTGTTCTTGATAGTTCTTGTTCTTGGTTGTTCTTGATAGCAACTGTTGTTCTTGATAGTTCTTGTTCTTGGTTGTTCTTGATAGCAACTGTTGTTCTTGATAGTTCTTGTTCTTGGTTGTTCTTGATAGCAACTGTTGTTCTTGATAGTTCTTGTTCTTGGTTGTTCTTGATAGCAACTGTTGTTCTTGATAGTTCTTGTTCTTGGTTGTTCTTGATAGCAACTGTTGTTCTTGATAGTTCTTGTTCTTGGTTGTTCTTGATAGCAACTGCTGTTCTTGATAGTTCTTGTTCTTGGTTGTTCTTGATAGCAACTGCTGTTCTTGATAGTTCTTGTTCTTGGTTGTTCTTGATAGCAACTGCTGTTCTTGATAGTTCTTGTTCTTGGTTGTTCTTGATAGCAACTGTTGTTCTTGATAGTTTTTGTTCTTGGTTGTTCTTGATAGCAACTGTTGTTCTTGATAGTTCTTGTTCTTGGTTGTTCTTGATAGCAACTGTTGTTCTTGATAGTTCTTGTTCTTGGTTGTTCTTGATAGCAACTGTTGTTCTTGATAGTTCTTGTTCTTGGTTGTTCTTGATAGCAACTGCTGTTCTTGATAGTTCTTGTTCTTGGTTGTTCTTGATAGCAACTGTTGTTCTTGATAGTTCTTGTTCTTGGTTGTTCTTGATAGCAACTGTTGTTCTTGATAGTTCTTGTTCTTGGTTGTTCTTGATAGCAACTGTTGTTCTTGATAGTTCTTGTTCTTGGTTGTTCTTGATAGCAACTGTTGTTCTTGATAGTTCTTGTTCTTGGTTGTTCTTGATAGCAACTGTTGTTCTTGATAGTTCTTGTTCTTGGTTGTTCTTGATAGCAACTGTTGTTCTTGATAGTTCTTGTTCTTGGTTGTTCTTGATAGCAACTGTTGTTCTTGATAGTTCTTGTTCTTGGTTGTTCTTGATAGCAACTGTTGTTCTTGATAGTTCTTGTTCTTGGTTGTTCTTGATAGCAACTGTTGTTCTTGATAGTTCTTGTTCTTGGTTGTTCTTGATAGCAACTGCTGTTCTTGATAGTTCTTGTTCTTGGTTGTTCTTGATAGCAACTGCTGTTCTTGATAGTTCTTGTTCTTGGTTGTTCTTGATAGCAACTGCTGTTCTTGATAGTTCTTGTTCTTGGTTGTTCTTGATAGCAACTGTTGTTCTTGATAGTTTTTGTTCTTGGTTGTTCTTGATAGCAACTGTTGTTCTTGATAGTTCTTGTTCTTGGTTGTTCTTGATAGCAACTGTTGTTCTTGATAGTTCTTGTTCTTGGTTGTTCTTGATAGCAACTGTTGTTCTTGATAGTTCTTGTTCTTGGTTGTTCTTGATAGCAACTGTTGTTCTTGATAGTTCTTGTTCTTGGTTGTTCTTGATAGCAACTGTTGTTCTTGATAGTTCTTGTTCTTGGTTGTTCTTGATAGCAACTGTTGTTCTTGATAGTTCTTGTTCTTGGTTGTTCTTGATAGCAACTGCTGTTCTTGATAGTTCTTGTTCTTGGTTGTTCTTGATAGCAACTGCTGTTCTTGATAGTTCTTGTTCTTGGTTGTTCTTGATAGCAACTGCTGTTCTTGATAGTTCTTGTTCTTGGTTGTTCTTGATAGCAACTGTTGTTCTTGATAGTTTTTGTTCTTGGTTGTTCTTGATAGCAACTGTTGTTCTTGATAGTTCTTGTTCTTGGTTGTTCTTGATAGCAACTGTTGTTCTTGATAGTTCTTGTTCTTGGTTGTTCTTGATAGCAACTGTTGTTCTTGATAGTTCTTGTTCTTGGTTGTTCTTGATAGCAACTGCTGTTCTTGATAGTTCTTGTTCTTGGTTGTTCTTGATAGCAACTGTTGTTCTTGATAGTTCTTATTCTTGGTTGTTCTTGATAGCAACTGTTGTTCTTGATAGTTCTTGTTCTTGGTTGTTCTTGATAGCAACTGTTGTTCTTGATAGTTCTTGTTCTTGGTTGTTCTTGATAGCAAAAGTTGTTCTTGATAGTTCTTGTTCTTGGTTGTTCTTGATAGCAACTGTTGTTCTTGATAGTTCTTGTTCTTGGTTGTTCTTGATAGCAACTGTTGTTCTTGATAGTTCTTGTTCTTGGTTGTTTTTGATAGCAACTGTTGTTCTTGATAGTTCTTGTTCTTGGTTGTTCTTGATAGCAACTGTTGTTCTTGATAGTTCTTGTTCTTGGTTGTTCTTGATAGCAACTGTTGTTCTTGATAGTTCTTGTTCTTGGTTGTTCTTGATAGCAACTGTTGTTCTTGATAGTTCTTGTTCTTGGTTGTTCTTGATAGCAACTGCTGTTCTTGATAGTTCTTGTTCTTGGTTGTTCTTGTTCTTGTTCTTGGTTGTTCTTGATAGCAACTGTTGTTCTTGATAGTTCTTGTTCTTGGTTGTTCTTGATAGCAACTGTTGTTCTTGATAGTTCTTGTTCTTGGTTGTTCTTGATAGCAACTGTTGTTCTTGATAGTTCTTGTTCTTGGTTGTTCTTGATAGCAACTGTTGTTCTTGATAGTTCTTGTTCTTTACATTCAACGAAGTTCTCGAGTGTGTACTGGTTAATGAGGAAGTAAACAAAAATACATATAAACAAATTTCTGATCATATCTAAAGCTGTTTTTGTAAGACTCGTCCCGAACACCCCCCCCCCGCAGAACAAAATCCTGGATACGTTCTTGATAGTTACATGGTTTTAGCCCTTTTTGCACGTCCTTGCTTGTTCCATGGTCAATACAATTAGTCACTGCTATGTAAAAAAGACACTACATCTCGAATCCAAGGAGGTGGTTCAGGAGGCTCTGTGGAAACCTGAGGAGGTTCTTCAGACTCAAACTCTCATGCGCACAACGCACAGATCGATCAGCAAATTCAGGCTGTTGAAGAGATGGACTCTCAGCCGAATAAAAAGGTGGCTGCCCTTTCATTTCAACAATGTTTTCGTCAATCTTTAAGGAGGGAAAAATTTTTTGTTCGTCATGAGACGTCACTTATTGTTTGGTAACTTTTTTTTTGCATGCCGAAAGGTTTTATTACTTAGCTGATGGAGTCCAGTCCGCCCTGTCTTGAGCCAAAGTGATAAACCAGATGTCTTGAGCCAGAATGATAAGCCAGATGTTTTGAGCCAGAATGATTAAAACGATAAGGTAGTCTCCTGTAGTTGTAGACATGTTGGTGATATTCTCGGCATAATTCAAGCCAGTCAACAAGGACAAGTCAACAAGTGCAGCACAGACTGGTAGACTCAACACGTACACACAAACATAAAAGATTCTTTTTTGGCTGGTGGCCAACTGCAAAAACAAATATTTACTTTTTAAAAGATAATCCTTGTAATTTGGATAATTTAGGTTTTTTTTTTAGGGGAGAGCATAACCCTCATGCGTATGTACCTAAACAAATGTAGTAGGAATTTAAAACTACTAAAAAAAAATAGACAGCCTACATCAGTTTGAAAAAGTATAAAAAGTAAAAAAACAAAACTTAAATAATCAAATAAGAAAAACTATTTCTATTAGTTCACTGTTTCGTATTAGTACTAATAATAAATCTAAGTTTAAGCTAAATTAAAAAAAAAAAAAAACAAGACTAAAAAGCAAAAAATTTATAATCCAAACTAAAGACGCGTCCTTGTTCTGTTATCCTGTTACTAGAACTGAAAGAAGACAGTGTCGTCTTTTTACGATTTGTGGAAAAGTTGCTTCTAAATATATATCAAATTTGATTCGGTTCATTATCAAATAAATAAAAACAGGATTAAAAAACTGCCTCTAAATCCTTTTTTAAGCCCTGCAACGCACTTGCCTGGGTGAATTAATGAATAATTTTTATTGTTAGTAAATAGAAGTCTAAATAATATTTAGAAATCACTTATGAAACACAAGATATTTTAAAAAAAAATCAAACCATAAAATATAAGAAAAATACTAAAATAGAATTAATTTCTTGCATTATTATATATAACTAAAACTGAAAGAAGACAATCTTGTAATGCAAGATTTCGTTTCCATTAATAAAATTTTATTTTATTAACATCAAACATAAATCCAAATTAAGTTAAAAATCTAAAATAAGTTTAATCCAGAAAAAAACCACATTAGAACTAGAACACAAAATAAAATATTCTAAAATAAAACTAATTCCTATCTCTGTTATCCTGTCACTACTAAACTTTTTTTTAACTAATGACAAAAATAAGTCTAAATTAAGCTTGAAAATCAAAATAAATTTGAACTTGCAAAAATGTATGAATAAGAAAAAAAAAGTCATACGAAATTTATTTCCTGCTCTGTTATCCTGTCACTACAACTAAAAGAAGACAGTCTTATTTTGCAAGATGCTGAAAATTAATTTCAAAATCACTAAGAAAAATTCGTTCTTATTAGTAAAAAATGTGTATCTAAATTAAATTGAAAGTTCTAAATATACTTAATTCGAAAAATACATTGGAAGTTAGAACACAAAATAAGAAAATAATAATTGAAATTAATTTTTTTATCTGTTATCCTGTCAATAAAAGAGTTATTCTCTATTAATAATAAATACAAGTTTTAACTAAGCTTAAAATCAAAATAAATCTGAGCCTTTAAAATGTTGTATATAAGAAGTACAAACAAAGGAAGAATCATAAAAAATTTGATTTCTTTCTGTATTATCCTGTCACTACAACTGAAAAAATGCAACCTGATTTTGCGAGATTTATGAATAAATTTCTTCAAAATATATATCAAATTCGATCCAGTTGATTATCTGATAATTCAAAAAAATTGTTAAGTATGAATAGCCGGAAATCGTTCATACTTCTCGCCTGTTTGCATTTTAAAGTCGGGCGATTTGATCAGTGCCGCCTAGAAAATATTGTTCCAAATTTATCAAGCGGATCGTGTTCTACCCGAATGCGTGAAAAGAAATGGCGATAAACTAAAGGAAATTATAAAATTCAAATGGTTTATTGTTTTTATCGAGTTACGACACAGCCTTGGACAATTTCCTTTGCCAAAATGATTCTTGTTCTTCAGATAAAGGGGATGATCGTCAGCCGTGAACTTTGCTTTTTATTGATAGTCATTCATTAAAATTGATCTGATTTCAAATATCAATCGATTTAATTATTACTATTATTTTATATTATTATACTGTATTAAGGTCATTGATGATGCTAGGTTTTTTAGGTCTTTTTTAGGCTTATGAATATAATGTTTTTCTAAAAAAAAATTTCTTTAAGAACTTGTAAGAGACATTTTTTTTCCTATTAATTCCATTTCGTAGATTTATTTATTCTTTTTTTTTTTAAACTAGGTAGTCCAGCTTTTCTTTCAAATTTTTATCTTGCCTGGCAAAGATTGCTAGGCAGATTATATATATATATATATATATATATATATATATATATATATATATATATATATATATATATATTATATATATATATATATATATATATATACATATATATATATATATATATATATATATATATATATATATATATATATATATATATATATATATATATATATATATATATATATATATATATATTGGAAGTTGATAAATCAAGACAATACTTTCGAATTATGAGTAATATGCAAAATTAATTTGGCAATAAAAAAAATAAGTTGCCTCAGGCTACTTGGAGCTCCAGTGAATTTTTAGTAGCCCTAGTGGCAGCAGTAGACAAAAGAAAATACTGGAAAGAAAAATCGACATATAGCAACATTACAGGGAACATGAAGAGGGGGAGCATAAAAGACGATTCTCCATTCTGTTCTGGTAGGATATTATGGGGATTATGTGGACCATCGCAATGAGATGGAAAACCAGGAAACAAAACAAATGGCGAAAGCAATTTTAAGTTTTGTTCATCGTTTTCCTGTCAACGACGGCACTTTATCGTCCAGACAAAATTGCGGCCATTATTCACGGTGCGGATTCCAATCGCAACCCAATCAATACGAGCTTCCTCTCTCATCATCAGCACACCTGTTAATTCTTTTAATTAAGTTGGCTCCTACTAAAATTGTTCAAAGTTTCTTTAATAATAGTTATACTGCTGACTTCCGTTTATATCTATGACGAATCATCAAAGAAATTGAAATGAAATGATTTCGGTTTAAAATCAGACTATTTTTCGCATGAGCAATTTTGCTTGAGGTTAGTCTTCATGCTGGCATTGTCATGGTTGCAGAAGTTGCTGCAACCTAGTAAAAAGCGAACCACAGCCCATAGTAACCAAAAGTTTGAAAAGGTTTTTTTTACTGCCTGGTGAAAAAAATTGCCACTGAATCAGCAATGATAACTATTGTTTCGATTAAATCTTAAAAGTAACAGTTTATTGCGAAAAGGAATTTATGATGATCATAAAAAACGGCCCTGAAACTCCCTTAAAAATGGCGTCAGATAAAAATTAAAAGTGCACCATTAGAATCAGCATGGTCGAAAACCTTCAGTACGTTTTCGGTTTCTAACAAATTAACTGGCTCATTTGAACGGAAATTAAATCTGCTAGTGCATTTTGAAGTAACCAAAAGATTGGAGGACAACTAGACCCCTCCCTAAAGATCCCCTCCCTCCAAAGCTATCCAATCAAAATTTTAATATGACCATTTTGTTCAAAATAGTTGAAAGATCCGCTCTCTATGGTTTTGGTGAAGATGTGATCATCCATAGTTCCTGGGGAAGGGCTTTATCGGTATTGTGCGTGTCGATAGCACGCGTATCGGTATGGGTGTATTGTTGTTGGGCGTATTGGTATTGCAGGTATCTTAGACAGATTTTTAATATCTCATATAACATATTTTGCTCATATCAACGTCTTTCCACCATCAGCAAGTTCCGAATGACACTAAAAACGGCACTTTTGGTGCTATGTCTCAAGTGGAAAAGCCTACCAGAAATTTCTCAAATCAAGTAAAAATGACAGAGAAAGCTGAAAAACGAGCCATATAGCAATAAAAAAAAAGTGAAGATGTACTAAAGAAAACTGACCTGAAAACTGACCTGCTTCAGTGGATGCTTGAATTATGCAGGCTTATCTTGGTTTTGACAACATTTTTGGAGACAACAAATTCAGCAGAGGGAGGGGGGCAAATTGAGATCTGGAAGGGGTAGCTTCCCCCTTCGCCCCGTAGCAAATTACAAACTTGACCCCAACCCCTTGCTACCTAGTGGTTGGAAAAGTGTAGGCATGCGGTTCTGGAACTACTCGAAGTTGTATATTAAAAGAAGGATTTCTTATTATTATGCTTACTTGTTCAAATTATTTACTTGACAATTCAACTGTAATATTCTCTCCGTACGTAAGATTCTGCATCCAAAGAGGAAGAAAGACAAATGAAAACTGTTCTGTAGAAGAATTCAGGTAATTCTTCCCAAAATTTTAAAATGAAAACGAACTTAGTTTATAATACCATTTATCGTACCTACACAGGAAACTATCTTTTTTTTGAAGTTTCGATTCAATCATAAGGAATGAGTGACTTTTCTATATAGGGACTGGTCAAATAGCTCCCTCTGCCTAAAAGTACATTTCTGTTGAGCTAGCAAATTTTTCCACAAGTATGTCGATATGCAAACTAGTCCGCTTAGTTAACCTTTTTCGTCGAAGCTTCTTGCCTTGAGCCACTTTCTTAAGTGCTACTATTTTTTTTTTTTTTGTCTAGAAATTAAGGATCTATTTCTTCTAAAAAAAATACAAAAAGAAACGGCACTATGTTTTGATTTTTCTTTCTACTCTTAAACTTATTAGTTCCTTCAATTCTGGTATGGCTTCTTTGTTCGGCTCCTTAATAAGGGTTGAGGTGTCTTATCTCCCCTAGATTGGAGGTGATTACAAATTATATAAAAGAATAAGTTTTCAACTGAAACTAAGGAGCAACATTAAAACTTAAAACGAACAGAAATTACTCCGCATAAATAAAAAAGATCATGGCGATTTTGTTTCTAAATTCAATTTTAATCAAAAACGAGCTAAGATTAATTTTAAAAAACAAAGTTTTTACGAGGGAAGTAAAGAGCAAAGTTGAAATTTAAAAACGAACAAAAATTATTTCTTCCCAGCCAATCTAACATACATCAATAAAACTAGTGCAAATAAATCAACTGGTGATATTTCCCTGTGTTTGTAGGATCACATAAAACTGGCACTTTACTGAAAACACAAAAGCTAAGTATAAAAAACAAGAGTATTGATTTAGGAGTCAAAAGTATATACGTAGCCTGGCTACAACAAACTAATCTATACGCTTTTCATAGTCTTATAGGAGCTGTGATTTCAGTAACTTTCGATACACAATTAAAATTATTCTTAAAAATAATATTTTAAATTCATTAAACAACATACAAAATAATGGATTGATTTATCAGGTAGCATCTTGCTTTCACTTAGTATTACTCGAAATGAAGAACATATAAACCGTAATATGAACTCTGAAAGCCCAGTTATTTATCTCTATAAAACAGACAATTTTAAATTGCGATACAAATCCTAAAGCGAGTCTGTAGTATTAATGCTAATAAGATTTCTTCACTTCGAACTTGTCTACAAAATAATCAAGATATGCCCTTTTCAGATCCAAAACGACAGTAAATCATTTAACTGTACTCATTGTGCAGAAGTGATGCCAAAATAAAAGAAAAAAAAGCAACAATCTAAAAATGCTTCACTTTTATACTGTTAAAATTGTCCTTAAATGGTTTTCATTTACCATACCAAAACTTCTATATTGTTCTGTGTTTTCAGTAAAGAGCTAGTTTTCTGTAATCCTACAAATATAGGGAAATATCGCCAGTTGATTTATTTGCACTAGTTCTATTGATATGTGTTAGATAGGCTGGGAAGTAATAATTTTTGTTCGTTTTAAGTTTCAACTTCGCTCTTTACTTCCCTCGGAAAAAACTTTGTTTTTAAATTAATCTTCACGTCTAAAGGTCACAACTGATATTTATCACACATCTGAGATATTTTCCAAAAACGGTTTATTGAATGGTACTAACATTGCCTTACTGATTATTCCTTTGAAAACAGCTTGGCTTTAGGTCTTCGACTATTATCTCAATGTGCGTGTCCCCCACAATAAATGGGGGAATAATGGTTGGTGAATGTGTCCCCCACAGATTTCTTAAAATACTTTTTTCGCTATTTTCATTAGAAAATATCTTTTTAAAGTTATATTTGAAAAATTCCTTCCACCCCCCAGATTTCGTGAAATAAATCCCCCTTTCATATGATTTACAGGACTTGATGTCACTCATAGGCAAGAAAGAGTTCGATTTTCCTTATTCCAAGGAAACCAAGGGAGTACTGATTTCCCGCCACCCGCAGTACGTTTCGGAACGGCACGTGTGCTGCAAAGTTCCGCTAGGTTCTTCCACGTTTCACACAGTCCCCAAAACGCTTGACGCACTCCAAAATGCTTGGCAATATTCCACCATGCTTGGTGCGAGCGATTTCAGAGAAATAGTGAACCCTCGCTAAAAACCCCCATGTGTTGTGTAACATATACTAAGGCTATTTTATTATTTCACTATTCTGTCTAAAAATTTTGCGGCAATGCAAAACAAGCCTGGTGTTAAGTTTTACCCAATCTTTTGGCTGTAGAGATACATCAACATGGACTGTAACAAGCTGTGGACTATATATGTGGACTCTGGATATATATATATATATATATATATATATATATATATATATATATATATATATATATATATATATATATATATATATATATATATATATATATATATATATATATATAAATAAGTTGTCTGTCTGTGTGTCTGTCAGGTGACGTCATGTTTCTGCGTCGACTGACGTCATGAAGTTAGTTGTCGTCATTTTTGCTATGACGGTGAGGTCATTAAAGATATTTAAGACATATATGTTCACGTAGAAATCTATTAATGTTTAAGTTTAAAATGACTGATGAACTTACAATGGCAAAAGCCGATGAAGATGCTCAAAGAGTCTATGCCAAAAAACTTGCTGCTGATAGAGAAAGTCAGAAAAGAAAGCGTGCCGAGGAATCAAAAAAACACCAAGGAAACAGGCTTGAGGCTGATAGAGAAAGAAAGAACAGAAAGCGTGCCGAGGAACTACCAGAGCAACGCGAAAGCAGACTTGCTGCTAAAAGAGAAAATGAATATATATATATATATATATATATATATATATATATATATATATATATATATATATATATATATATATATATATATATATATATCGCCTCTATCGTCATCTTCACAGAAAGTCCGTATATTATAACTGATTCCCGGTTGTTTTTCAGACAGTTTTGAAGTTCAAAGGTTGCATTCTGCAGTAACTCTGACTACAATTAAAGGATGAAATTTTTAAAAAAATTGAAATTGTACTAGGTTTAATTGCTAAAATGAGATGGTAGAAATACACATAAGCATTCCGCTTCGAGCCACTGAAGTCTCACGACGTTATAATTCTGCAGTACTTCTCTTGATACTGTTATGTTTCTTGTGGGATCTCCAGGTCTTTGAAGTTTACTGCCCTCCCCATCCCCCGTATGCAAAGAGATTAATATGTACGCACTTGGATAAAGCTAGTGGAAATTACTGAAAGATAAACAATACTTGTATTAAATTCGAGGATGAATATATAGGGAGAGGGGCGTGACCAGGAGAGGCAATGCTTCCTAGATACTAGTTTTTACTAGTATCTAGGACTAAAACTAGTTTAAACTAGTTAAAACTAGTTTTGCGCAAGTTTTGCTAGTTTGTTGCTAAAAAAATGCTCAAAATGCTCAAAATTGCTAAAAATGCTCAAAAATTTAACGCCCAGGCAAACACTTAAAATTGGCAAATTTAGTGCTTATAGAATGCTTTTTAGCGTAATTTATGCTGCATTTCATGCTTTTTTTTTCTCCCGATGATCTGTATAAATGTGGGATTTCCAGGTCTTCGAAGTATACTGTCCTCCCCATCCCTCGCATGCAAAGATATTAATATGCACGCTACTTAAAAATTCAGAAATCTTCCTTCGGGTGAAAGTTTAGCCCCTCCCCGGGGACAAAATTTCTAGGCACTCCTTTGCAGAAACAAATATATTTCCAAGTCATGAAAGTCCTATCTCAACTGATCAAAGGCTGCTTATCGACGGGGTCGCTGCTTTACTTTGCGAAAATCACTTGCTTACTGATGAAAAAGAACTGCAAAAAAAGAAGTACAAAAAAACAACAACCAAAAAAACTCTGGAGATATTTTTCGTGTATGCGATGCTATCAAACAGTTCGTGGTAACGAACTGTAGTAAAGAGCGACCCGGCTCAACAGTAACCGAAACTCTAAAAAATGGAATTTTGATACCAATAGTTACATCAAAAGAATCGCATTGTAATGCTGATTTTAAATATATAAGTTTCATCACGATCAGTTATACCCATCAAAAGTTACGAGCCTGAGAAAATTTGCCTCATTTTAGAAAATAGGGGGAAACAACCCCTAAAAGTCATACAATCTTAACGAAAATCACACCGTCAGATTCAGCGTATCAGAGAACCTTATTGTAGAAGTTTCCAGCTCCTATCTACAAAATGTGGAATTTCACATTTTTTGCCAGAAGACAGTTGGATGCGTGTTTATTTGTTTTTTTGTTCGTTTTTTTTTTGTTTTTTTTTTTCCCAGAGGTGATTGTATCGACTGAGTGGTCCTAGAATGTCGTGGGAGGGCTCATTCTAACGGAAAATAAAAGTTCTAGTTCCCTTTATAAGTGACCAAAAAAATTGGAGGGCACCTAGGCCCCCTCCCACGCTCATTCTTTCCCAAAAGTAACCAGATCAAAATTCTGAGATAGCCATTTTATTCACCATAGTCGAAAAACCTAATAACTATGTCTTTAGGGACGACTTACTCCCCCGCAGTCCCCGTGGGAGGGGCTGCAAGTTACAAACTTTGACCTGTGTTTACATATAGTAATGGTTACTGTTACTAATATCCTCCCACTATATGTGCAAATTACTTATAGTTGGAGGATAATTCCATGGAGAAACTTGTCATGGGGGAAGAGTATTTCAATGAAGGGGGCGCAGGATTTTCTAGTATTAGTTGAAAAACAATTAAAAATAAGTATGAAAAGTTTTTTCTACTGAAAATAAGGAGCAGCATTAAAACTTGAACAAAAATTATTACGCATATGAGGGGCTTACCTCCTCGTTATACCTCACTCTTTACGCTAAAGTAATTTTAGTAATTTCAACTATTTATTCTACGGCCTTTGTGATTCAGAGCTCATTCTTAAGGAATTGGGACAACATTTAAGCTTTAGGGTAAAGAGCGTGGTATCGACGAGGGTTGAACCCCCTCATACACGCAATAAAAACATACGATAATAGAAGTTCGTTACGTAAATTAATTCGTAAGTTACGTATATTTTTTACCAATGAAAACGTTTGTACAAAATTAAAAGTTCTAGTTTCTTTTTTAAGTAATCAAAAAATTGGAGGGCAACTAGGCCTCCTCCCTCGCTCCTTTTGTCTCAAAATTTTCCGATTACTTGCAATTAATTAATATGCAAATTTTGTTTTGATCATTTATGTGCGGAGACCCAAGATCAAAACATGCATTAATTCAAAAACGTCCAGAAATTAAATAAAAAAACAAGTTTTTTTAAATGAAAGTAAGGAGCAACATTAAAACTTAAAACGAACAGAAATTACTCCGTATATGAAAGGGGTTTTTCCTCCTCAACGCCCCGCTCTTTGCTAAAGTTTCTTACTGTTTTAAAAACAGAGTTAAGAGAAAGAGTCAAACGTTAGCGTAAAGAGCGGGGCGTTAAGGAGGAAAAGCCCCTTTCATATACGGAGTAATTTCTGTTCGTTTTAAGTTTTAATGTTGCTCCTTACTTTCATTTAAAAAAACTTCTTTTTTTATTTAATACCAATAAAGAGACACTAAATAAATCTATAAAATTAAAAAAATTGCAAAAGCCACCTATGCTTCGAAACTAACTTTCAGGAAAAGCAGAAATAAGAATGCTGCTTCCTTAGTATTCACGATACACTTCCATTTTGGGAAAAATATTTCATTTTGAATACTGCCTGTGGAAACTGTTTACTGACTTTCTTTTGCATGCTTAAATTAGACTGGAATTTTTACATTTAAATTGTATTCATAACTCGCTATTGTGGGAAAAAAACTAAAATGCTACAAATATTTACCTGTGGCAACCCTGCTTACCTGCTGTTTTCCATTTACCGTTTCCATTATTATTATTCCATTATTTCCATTTACTGTTTCCATTATTTCCTGTACTTTCGTTTAATTTATTTGTCTTTTTTCCAAACTCTACCCTATCCTAGGAACATAAATTCTATATAGCCTAGCTGGTTATACGGTAATATCAGATTAATTTAGTATAAAGATGTGTTATTTTTTTTTAATGACTATTTTTTCGGATCTCTACATCTGGGGAAATATAGGTTTAAGAAAAGGATAAATATGTGAAAACCAAAGGAGGCTGTAAGGAAAGCCCGAGGGGTTTCCCAATTTCTGCCTCCTTGTTACATCTTGTAGTGTCATGTCTGCTGCAGGGGTCCAACACTTCGCTTAAGACACTTTTGCCACGCTTGCCACAAACCCTCTGGTGTCTGTCGTTTCTAAGATTTGACCCCCTATAGGAAGATCTTAAGTTTTCCATGTTTTTTGGGGGCAAGACAGGAGTCCCTCCCCCATCTTTGCAAATGTGCCTATACTAGTTTAAATGATAAAAATAAATAAATAAATCTTTATTTATCAAATAAGGAAAAATGAGTATCGTCAGATAATCAAAAGCGGTTTACCAATTCATTTTGCATACTTAATAGAGTTGGAGTCGTAAAAACCCTGCTGAAATTACAGTTGATGTTTTTTCTTAATTACCGCAATTTCCATGAATGGAGTCTTCTTTGTTAATTTATTTCCGTATGACTAACTTCCAATGGTGCGACAAAACAACCGCAAAAATCGGCGACTGATCAAACAGTCGTCTCTAATTGTAACAATAAATTATGAATATTAGCGGCGACCTGGGAGCTAATATTTATGGTGAAAGGATTGAAGAACCTGTTTACTTTAAATATCGATATACAAAAATAAAGTGTGAAGGGGGCATGGGGCACTCTCATACGCAGAAGAGAGGACTAGATCGTGCAAGTCCCGCAAGCTATGACTATGACTTTTTTTCGTACTGTGAAGGATTCCCCCCCCCCACAAAAAATGAATTAGTAGAACCTCCATAAATACCTCTGGAAAGATGCATACCAAGCATTTCTAATTACCCCCCCCCCCCAAAAAAAAAAAAAACAACCACTCTTGCGTACGTTCCCACCGTACGCAAGACGGAGAGAGAAAACCGTACGTTTTCTTTTCTCTTTTTACCACTATCCCCTCTTCCATTATTTCTCTCTCTCTCTCTCTCTCTCTCTCTCTCTCTCTCTTCTCTCTCTCTCTCTCTCTCTCTCTCTCTCTCTCTCTCTCTCTCTCTCTTGCACGAAAATCTTCATGCGACAAAATAAAAAGTCAATGTTAGTATTTAAGCTACCATGATCTCTATTCCCTACCTCTTCAAGGCGGCTAACTTACGTTCACCTCAGTTATTTAAAATTCATTTTTTTTCATCCCTCTATCCCTCCTCCACCTTTCTCTCTCTCTCCCGTCAGTGGCGTAATTTCATCAAAATCCGGAGGGAGGCAAAGTTAGAGTCAATTTTCCCAAATCAAGTCAGTGAAAATTGAAAAGTGAGCCCTATATTACCATAAAGGCAATGATATACTAAAAAAATTGATCTGTTTCTCTGGATACTTGAATTATGCAAGCTTATCTTAGTTTTGACAATGTTTATTGCAGAAACTGAATTTTAGCTGGAGGAGGGGGAAATGAGGTTTGGGGGATTACCTTGGGTCTTAAGAGGGCCGTTGCCCCCTGTCCCATAACACCCATGACTCCCGTTATAATGCTATTTGCTTTTCAAGTTCTTAAATGTCCTTTTTTTAGGTTTTACGCGCGTTTAAAAGAAGTATCGAAACATCTACTGCTAACGAATTAACCAAATCAAGTGACTCTTTACCTGACATGAAAATAAGATCAGAAAAAAATGATGAAAAAGATGTAGGAACGTGGACTGAAAAGCAAGAATGGCAAGAAAAGCCAAATATTTTACCATGGCTGGACGAAAGACTCCCCCCCTTAGGAGAGGGAATATCATCCTTATTGGTTAAAAGTAACCCTCTTGAAGCTAGATTGCATGAGATGTTGCATAGAACGATGGACAGGTCAGTTTTTTTTTATGATTCTATAAACATTAGATCCATATGTACCATTAGAGGCCCTCAGGGTATCCACAAATCTTCGCCAAACTACCCTTTGGGGGAAGCTGAGTAAGTGTGTTCAATATTGAAGTCATTGTCATATGTTATATGTCAATGTAATTGTCATATGTCATCGTCAGGTCATTGTCATATGTACGCTTTAACGTGTTTTTAACATTCACCTGGCTTTTAACTTCCAACTGGTTTCTTTTTCGTTGCCGATCCACCCTTTGACAACACATTAGAGAATTATTTATATTTGTTTAATTTTGTTTTCTTATTCATTTAATTACTCATTTTGCCGGTCTTGGTAGTTTATAATTGATTTATTTTAATGAAATACTTGTGACTTGCAAAAAAAACTTAACAAAATGCAACACGAATATGTTACCCGGTTTAAACCCCTGTTCCCGAACACGGCCTAGATTTAGCCCTTGCTCTTTTTCACAAGCAGAATAGCTATTAAAGGCCTTTTCATGTAACGGCACAAAGAGATGCCCTCCTATAGGTCTACTTGACATACTGTAAAGGATATGAGAAACTTATAAGGGCGGAAACTGGCGCTAGTGTAGTAGTATAAATATCAGATACGACCTTTAGGCAATACAGCGACAATATACTTCATATAATTTTTGATGATGATGATGTTATGCCTCATATATTGCTTTAGTATTAGGCTTTACTTCTACCAAAATCTTAACCTTAGGACTGAAATACCTAGAACCTAGGGAAAATCCCAAGGAGAAGTAGTCATTCAATAACCAGAAATTTTTTGAATTACCCATTACTTTTTCGGAGAAACGACTGAAAATCAAAGCGCAAAAAATCTTTTAAGGTCAGGGCTGTTTCCAGGGTTCTTGTTCCGGAGGTACCAAAAAAAAGACTCAAAAAAGTGCAAAAGAAATTTATTTCATGGATTGAACCCCCTTTCTGGATACGGCCCTGATTCAGCCCTAGCTCTTTGTCACACAAAGAATAGCCATTAAAGATCTATTCGTTTAATTCCACTAAAAGATACCCTCCTATAGGCCTACATGGCATATCGTAAAGTGTATGAGAAATTCATAAGATCGGAAATTGGCGCTAGTGTCGGAAAGGAAAATCCTCAGCGTCATCTGGCATTGGGGGATCCTTCTTTAGCCAACTACTGCATACCTACCTATTCATTTACTTCAAAATGTAGGAGTGTATAAAGAAATCGCAATTTTGTTACCAGTAGACCTACCAACTTAAAAGTCCACAAGCTTACTGACTCTGCAAAGGTTATTTCTAACAAACCTAGCCCATGTCTGGAAGAATAGGAAGATAAGTGTGCAGACCAAGATTAGAATTGTGGAAGCTACAGTGATGACAGTGGTCAAATATGGTTCTGAAGCATGGGCGCTCCAAAAAGCGGATGGAGATTTGCTAGATATTTTCCAGAGAAATTGCCTACGAATTGTTCTGGGTACCGGGCTGACTGACCGTATTTCAAATAGTAGGCTGTACTTAAAGGGCGGTTCAATCCCGCTTTCTAGGGATATAATGAGAGAAAGGTTGAGATGGCTTTGGCACGTTCTGCATATCAAGGATGGTAGATTGCCGAAGATTGTCCTTTTCGGCCAACCGTCTAGGGCTTAACGGATACCAGGTCGTCCGTGGTTGGGGTGGGAGGATGTCATAAAGAAAGATTTAAGGGAAATGGGAACTTCCTGGAAGGGTGTAACTATGAATAGATTAGGACAGAGGAGGAGCGTGCGCAGCCGTGTTGGTCTCAGGCGTCTTGGTGCTGTAGCGAGTTGTTTGTAGTAGTGGTAGGCCTATTTTGTGCAGACTGAATTTTGACTTAATGGCTCTGATAACCAAAAAAAGGCAGATAAATTATCACCTGCAGAGACATTTCAGTTTTGATTCTGTATAATTGGTTTTTATAGTCTATCAGTTATCAAGTTTTCTTTAAAATTTTTTACTTTCTCATGAAGTTACCAGGTGCAATTTGAGTGTGATATGCAGGGTTTTGGGTCCGTATATTCCCATATTAGCCTTAGTTTCATCATAATGCGATTTGGATTAAAATGTATTTCAAACAACACTTTTAATTTGCAGATAAAATGCACAAACACGCTTTAAAATTCGCAGGGATGATTGGGAAAAATCGCAACTCCGCATACCTTGTCTTACGTGAGATGAGTTTAAATCCATTTGCTGCTGCTAAACTTCTATAATTGCTGCAAAATATTTAGCGAAGTCCCACGAATTGATCATAGAAAGGATTATTTTTCCAATGCAGTCCATTTTCAAGAATTATAATTTTTTCTTGTATGCACAGTTGTGTCAATTGGGGGCAGGGGCAGATTTTTTGCCCCCCCCACTCTGATTTTGAAAAATAAATTTTTTGGGTGGAGGGGAAGGGAAGTATACAATATTTTTGTTCGGGGGTGTTTTTTTGGGGGGGGTATAGAAAAAGCTTTACAAAACGCAGCAAAATTGGATTATATATAATTTTATTGCTTTTGTACGGGTTAAACAAAAATCGCAGCGTCTCGGTTCGAACAAGTTACCCCCCCCCCTCCACTTCTGGATAAAGCCCTGGGAGGAAGGTATTTTCATTGAAAAGTTGGAAAAAGTTCAATTTTTCTCCGTGTCGATTTGAAAATACATTCCCCCCTCCCCCACTCCCGAAAATTATCGTGAATTGACCCCACTGCATAGGTGTATTTGCGTTTCTTCTCAAAAATGCAGTTAAAAAACGACCACAATCCACAAAATTGCCGAGGTTCTCCGCAAAATGTAGCATATGGGAAGTGGGAACTAAGCGCTAAATCGCCGAAGTTCCAGTTCTTACGCTTTTGTCCTTTTCTGGCTTAGCGAAACAACCGCTGGCTAAAGAACAACAAAAAGTTGTCTTGAAGACCCGGTTGCCACTTTCTTTAGCGATTATATTGTCGAACTGACTGGCAATTATGATAGTTTTATGTGTGAACTGATACAACCGTATTCTGTCAGTGACATGACATTTATAAATTTATAAACATGACATTTAAAAATTTATGTTTTTTGGTCGGCTCGTGGGAACTTTTTTTTCAAACTATTTCGATTGCGGTTAAGGATTTTGAACTACACGTTTTTCTAATAATCAATTTCTTTCTCTTAATTTTCAACAAAAAATGCTTATCTAATGTGTTCAGTTGCCCTGTTACCTCAATCAGCAATTACGCGGCTTGTTAAGGGTAATTATGAAGCTCATTCTGAAACGCGAAAGATAAGTCCAAGATTTATTTACACCCATTGAAATACTGCAATTTTTGTGATTTTATTATAATTTTTATGATATTTTATTGTGTTTTTTGACAATTGACGAATATGCACCTCCCTCTCCCCAAATTTGACTCTTTATTACTTGCCTTTTTTTCAACATAAAAATGAGCTGAAGTCATACATATTTACCGCCTTAGCCTATTCTTTCCCAGTCTAGTCACTTTATGTTTCCAGTAAGAGGAAGATCCAATAGCAAAATAACTCTCAAGCACCACTCGGAGGAGGGTATTTGTACCCTATTCGGTTTCAGCATGATCGATTTGCGTTGGAACCGTCAGTATTGTCCTCGAATGGAATTGATCTGAGTACGCCACCTTTTATGCTTCTAGAATCTCTGACTGAACTTGTTATTCAAGTGCTTAGCCATATTAACCCAGAAACCAGTGACAAGCACGTATGCCGACTTTGGGGACTTTGAATAGTTCAAGACACTCAGAAACAAACTACCCCTGCGTTCAATATGGCTTGTTGCAATCGATGACTATAAACCATATTGAACGCGAGTTAAGTTATACAGATATCAACGGCAAATGGCATATTAACCCAGAAACCCGTGACAGGCACGTACGCCGACTTTGGGGACTTTGAATAGTTCAAGACACTCAGATACAAACTAACTCCGTGTTCAATGTGGCTTGTTGCAATCGATCACTATAAACCATATTGAACGCGAGGTAAGTTATATAGAAATCAACGGCAAATTGTAAAAAGCCTGGTATTAAGATGAGCGGAAGAGACAATAACCCACCCTGTAAAAAGAAAGATAAATTTCACTTGCCTTGCGTTTTTGCCCTCCTTTGTCTTTTAATTTATTTAAAATCAGGTTATTGACATTTTAATGAAGGTATTACTAGAAATTAAGACAATAAGTCCCCTCTAATTTATTACTATCTGAACTGTTTATTTTGAAACCCCTCCCCCTATGGACAATGAATTTAACTTGTTCACATGCAGACAATGATCCGCGTAACGTAGGTCATTGATCCGTTTTATGAATTTCGGTTTCTTTACCTTCTGTCGGGAGTATTATGAGTGGCTGGAGTGTGCCTAGTTCGAGCTTAATAGTAAGTTTGCACAATTTGTTCATAGGACACTGTACCAGAAAAAGCATCTTCCTCTTCCTCCACAGTGGCAAAGAGTGCAATGAGCCATAGTTGTCATTTCATTTCTGTCTCTCTGTGAACCTTTGAAGCCATAATTATCATTTCATTTCTGTCTCTCTGTGAACCTTTGAAGCCATAATTGTCATTGCATTTCTGTCTCTCTGTGAACCTTTGAAGCCATAATTGTCATTTCATTTCTGTCTCTCTGTGAACTTTTGAAGCCATTATTGTCATTGCATTTCTGTCTCTCTGTGAACCTTTGAAGCCATAATTGTCATTGCATTTCTGTCTCTCTGTGAACCTTTGAAGTCATAATTGTCATTTCATTTCTGTCTCTCTGTGAACCTTTGAAGCCATAATTGTCATTTCATTTCTGTCTCTCTGTGAACCTTTGAAGCCATAAATGTCATTGCATTTCTGTCTCTCTGTGAACCTTTGAAGCCATAATTATCATTGCATTTCTGTCTCTCTGTGAACTTTTGAAGCCATAATCGTCATTTCATTTCTGTCTCTCTGTGAACCTTTGAAGCCATAATTGTCATTTCATTTCTGTCTCTCTGTGAACCTTTGAAGCCATAATTGTCATTTCATTTCTGTCTCTCTGTGAAGTTGAGAAAAATTGAAAGCTGCATTTCTGCACTTCATTTGTAATGTTAAAATGGTACTTGTGTACTATTCAGAACACGCTCAATAAGTGAAGTTAGGTTCTTTTGTGAAACAAACTACGATGCAGGTACATTTTATGAGAAAATCTGGTTTTATAGCCACAAAGACAAAACTCAAAGACAAAAGGTTAGGTTGGAATTCTAAGTTGCCATTTTACAATTTTCCTAATAAAGTATTATATTTTCGTCATATTTTGTTTTATTTCACTAGCTTTATCAAAAGTTTGGGGTATATATTTGCTTGGGGGGGGGGCGTTGTGCATTATATCAAATACCTAACCTAACTTAGCCTAACCATCTCTATATATAAAATATTTAATTAAAATGTACCTGCATCGTAGTTTGTTTCACGAAAGAACCTAACTTCACTTATTGGGTGTGTTTTGAATAATACACAAATACTGTAATTTTTGATAGCATCAAGCCATGTTAGGTTACGTGCGTTTAAGTCAGGCATGTGCGTTCAATGGTTGAAGGGTAGCCTGAGCCCCATGATCCCACAACATTTTGTAATTATCTTCTATTTAGCGTCTTCTGCAGCTTAGATGAATTCATCCTCCCCCTCCCATGAATAAATTTCTCCGTGAATGCCCCTTGCCAGGATTATAGTTGTCCCGCAATGTACCACTCATTATGCACACGCAGGATATCATTTTTTGTAACACAAATGGACGCTATTCCTATTGATTTTTAAATATTTATACAATCAAGCGCTGCGTATTAAATAGACAACAACAACATGCTTGTTCTTCAAAGCAGTTTTGCCAGTTACAAGCAACCACCCATTAGCCGCTTTTGGGGAGGTTTTGTATTGAATTTTCAATAAATATTGAGGCGATTGAAATCTGTTTTTTTACGTTTCTGCCGTTTCTTACGAGACTGAATAATACAGAATCAACGACTCAACTTTTTCTTGCTGCAAAGTATAATGCACAATTCTGCCACACATGGCAAAGTTCCGCCATGTTGGTGCACTTTCACCTTGTTTGGCATGCAACTCCTGATGTCCTCGGATTTCCTACTGTTGGGGACTGACCTGTCAAGTAATCAAAGAGTTAGGGACCTTAGACATTTCACTTTTCTCCTGCAATTTTTTGAGATTTTTAAAATTTGTAGCTCCAAAAATACTTTTCAGTCCTGCAATGGGGATGGTAAATATTTACTTCTGTTTTTTATTATTTATCTTTTAGCATGAATTGATACTAGCCCCTACATTAATTCTTCTTCCATTACATTAAACCAACCATTACGTTACTTGAATGTCATCTAACTCTTGCCTCGTCTTCGAGGGAACGACCAATAGGGATCCGTTGCCTACCACTCTTCCGGAGGAGTCCAGCATCAAACGTATTAGGGAAGTTGTCCTTGTCTCATCGGAGTCTTTTGACCCCAGAATAACCTTCTAAGACAAGACCTTTCAGGCTTAACAGGACCTTCTAAGTCGTACTTCCTCGGTTATTTTAGGTTATTTGGTATGAACAGGGGTATACTTTGTCATGGGGCATGGGGAAACATACCCCCCCCCCCCCCCGGCCCCAGTTCCCCCCTATATGAAATTTAGCTTCTTCCAATTTTTTTTCAAAACTAAGATAAACCTGCATAATTTAAGCATCAACAAAGAATATATCGGTTTTTTAGTACATATTTACGCTTATGTACTCTAAAGTACCTTTATAGTACAAAATAGTACCTCTATGGTACCAAATGGCTTATTTTTTAGCTTTTACTGTCAATTTCACTTGATTTTGCAAAGTCGGCTCCAATTTTTCCCTCTCCCATAGAATTTTGACGAAATTACGCCACTGAGTGAGAAGCCTTGTGTGGGTGTTAGTTACTGGTATGGGTGTTAGTTACAGCCCAACAAATCAAAAGTACTCTTCAAAGGTAATTGTTCCCAAACCCAAGTGACCATCCAAGTAACAACAATTGGGCTTGATTTTACATCGATTGTTTAATGTACATCGATCGGATTTCACAATCGATTGTGAAATTTTTTTTTAAATGAGAGCCTCTAGCTGTCCCAATTTTTACCAACTAAAATTGGCATCATTTCCAGTTTTTTTTTTTTTTTTTTTTTTTGAAAAATTGCGTTTTCAGCCCGCTGTTGCCTTAAAAAAAAGTGTTTTTGCTTTTATGACAGCGCTGTCCTATACCAAGCAACTGGTAAGACAAGTTGCACCCATCGCTGAATAGGACAAATCAAACATAGTTTGTGTTGATTTATGTCTGGATTTAAAGTCAACGGTCTTTGGTTGATCAGCCGACTCTTCCAGTCGTCATCTGTAAATAATGACAATGTAAGGTCAAACATGCGCATGCTTCTCCACCACGTTTTTTCCCCTCAAGTAGTAGAGATGGCTAGCGAGTCGAAAATCCTGCGATAGTTGACGGAGATCTTATCAAATGGTGCGTGGCGACGACCTCCTATCTACAACTAAATTAAATAAACATACAAGCATATCAATATGGCATATGTAATGTTTACATATATTTATTAAATATATTTCTTAAATATATACTTAAATATATACTTAAGTAATAAAATATATACTTAAATAATATATTACTTAAATATATACTACCAATACTCATACATAACGAGTTAAAAGTGAATTTCGCAATTGGTGTAACTGATAGTCGCTAGGTTCTGCAGTTTATTAAGTTCTTCCTTAAGTTCTTCGTTTATTAAGTTCTTGTTAAGTTCTAAAAATTTAGTGTAAATCCGGGCTAACGGAGAAGCATGCGTAGCGTGTTGTGGTCGTGTTGTGTTGAGGTCAGCACAGTTGTGTTGACCTCAGCTGGTTTGATGCTGCACCATTAGGTGTTGTTGTAGTTAAACTCCTTAGTGCCTTTTAGTGAAAACCCCTACACAGGGGTTCTAGTCTATGGTATTATGTTCAAATCTATTAGAAGCTCTAGCCCCTCTATCCCTTGCAATACAAACTTCTGCGTGATATTGCCAATAACTACTAAGCATATTCGTTACAATACGTCCCATCAGCAATAAGGTCATGCAAGACATGATGATAAGGGCATCATATTGAAATATGTAAGAACATTAAGTCCCTCTTCACCCTCCGGTAATTGTCAATAACTATTAAGTTATGGCCAATAATTACCCTCTGGTAATTGCCAATAACTACCTTCTCGTGAAATTGCCAATAACTATTAAGCATATATGTTACAATACGTCCCATCAGCAATAAGGTCTTGCAATACATAATGATAAGGGCATCATATTGAAATAAGTAAGAACATTAAGCTCTTCTCTACCCTGTCGTAAATATATTAAATATTTTATTCAGAAATATATTCTGAATAAAATGATAGAAATGATAAAACTAATTGCTGTTGTAACGCGGCCGATTATAGTGCATAATTTGTGATCCCAATAAATTCTGATTTGTTTGAAAGTTGATTAAGATGGATATAATGTCCAACGATATTTAGCTTTAATCAGTTGATACTCAAAGTAGTAAGATGTTTAATCCTTCTTCGTACCCTCCAAGGAGGTGCTGACTTGCCACCTGGTTTAAATCTTGCATTGCAACGTATGTTGCACAGTCCCGCCACGCTTGGCACAGCCCTCAAAACGCTTAGCGCATCCCCAAAAATGCTTAGCACAGTCCCGCCGCACTCAGCACGCGAGTGTGACCCTCTACTCTCTGGCACAATTACCTTCTACCATGGATATTAATGAGTAACCTTGTAGTTGTGTTACAACAGATCCCAGTAATTTGTTTGAGCCACTCTCTGCTCTTGTCTAAGCCCCTCTATGCCCTCTGAGAACAATTTCTCAACAGAATTTTATTAATTATTTGGCAAAGAAGTTTGACCCCCCCCCCCCTGAAAAAAATCTTGTCCGATCAATAAAAATGTAACGTAGCCTAATGTGTGTAAACAAATTTTTTATGGGTTTCATAAAAGATTTTTGTATCTGAGACCTTAGAAAGTTGGTTTTAAACAACATAAATAAATTTAGGACTACAAAAACAAGCCCTTCAAGTACTAGACACCCCTTCCCCTACTAGAAAAGTAATATTGGAAAATTTTGTTGTGTACCAATGCTTCATGTCGCTGTCCTTTCTTTCATTTGATGGTCAAATGATACCCACTACTTTTATATCTGTACAATAATTTATTTGACAATTATTGCCAAGTGCCAAGTGGGTTAAATTGCCAAGTGCATCGAGGTAATCATGTGGCAAAATGATGTTGAGCTATGGCTAGATAATTAGAAGTTAGAGACCCTCAATGCCCTCTGATGAAAACTCCTGCACGAAGTTGCTGTTGATTATTAAGCTTACAGCTGTTATAATACACCTGATCACAGTGATTTAGTTGATCCAATGGGTCAATGATCAAATCTTCAGGTGACAATCAGCTGCAGTTGTATGAAATTTATTTGCAGCATCAGCTCCTCCATGTCCTATGATGAAAACTTCTGCACGAAGTTGCTGTTGATTAATAAGCTTACAGCTGTTATAATACACCTGATCACAGTGATTTAGTTGATCCAACGGGTCAATGATCAAATCTTCAGGTGACAATCAGCTGCAGTTGTATGAAATTTATTTGCAGCATCAGCTCCTCCATGTCCTATGATGAAAACTTCTGCACGAAACTGATATTAATTATTCGGCTTAGTTGCTGCAATACACCCAATTCTGGTGATTTATTTGAAAGCTGTTCACGTTGATGAAGATGATCAGACTGCCTGGTGACATTCAGCTATAATGAAATAATCTACGAATTCAAAAGAAGTTGAGCCCCTCCATGACCTCTGGCGAGAGCTTCTGCACAAAACTGACATTAATTATTCAAGTTAGTTGTTGCAATACATCCAATTTCGATTATTTATTTGCTAGCTGTTCACGTTGATGAAGATGATCGGGCTGCCTGATGACATTCAGCTATTATGAAATAATCTCAAGTTCAAAAGAATTTGAGCCCCTACATGTCCTATGATGAAAACTTCTGCACGAAACTGATATTAATTATTCGGCTTAGTTGTTGCACCGCATCCAATTCTGGTGATTTATTTGAAAGCTGTTCACGTTGATGAAAATGATGAGACTGCCTGATGACATTCAGCTATAATGAAATAGTCTACAAATTCAAAAGAAGTTGAGCCCCTCCATGCCCTCTGACAAGAACTTTTACACGAAATTGATAGTAATTATTCAACTTAGTTGTTGCAATACATCCAATTGCGATGATTTATTTGAAAGCTAAAATACACTCTAATGGTTTTTTATTATTGCTTAGCCTGAGGACTAATAAGCCTTTTTTAAGTACCAAAATATCTACGTCAATTTTCAGCTATTGTATCCTGTATTGCATATTCTCTTTCAATACTTAGCTGCCTACCATGTAAATCAATAATTACTGGGTATTCTTCGCTACGGTCGGGTTATTTCCTTCTCAGTAATAACCAACCCATGGGGTTTAACAAGGCTTTTTGTATTTTATATGATTTGTTACAATATTACCTCATCGGCAGAGCCTTTGGGTAGCAGAAAATTATGACAGGTTATATATATACCTGTAGTGGTGCCTTGGTGGGTATTCATTGTGTGCCGGAAACTCCGTCTGGCTACTGTATGCGTTTTAGCTTTGAATTTTGGCAATTAATTTCAAATTTTTTCATCGTTATAGTCCATGATTCTTTTACAACGCATCATCGGTTTGAAATAATAATTAGTCTCCTGTATGTCTGAATTGTTTTAGGAAAATTACAATTTAAGTGCATCTTTCCTAAAAGCTTCCTATAAGACCATTTCCAAAATGACACTTCTTTTTTTCACCTTTTTCACGTTAATAAGTTAGTTTAGTTTTCTGTGTTGCCGTATTACTAGGTTACAAAGTTGGATTTCAAGATAAATACTTAAAGCATTCAAAAATTTTATACTTTCTGCGCAATTCTGTTAAAAATTTATGTTCAGGAGCATAATTTTACAAATTTGTCCCGTCCTCAACACATGGAACGTGAAAAAGTGTTGGTAAAATTCTACTTAGCTACTTTTTGCTATTAAAAAAACAAGTTTTTCAACTGAAAGTAAGGAGCAACATTAAAACTTAAAACGAACAGAAATTACTCCGTATATGAAAGGGGCTTTTCCTCCTCAACGCCTCGCTCTTCACGCTAAAGTTTGACTCTTTCTTTTAACTCTACTTTTTAAAACAGTAAGAAACTTTACCGTAAAGAGCGGGGCGTTGAGGAGGAAAAGCCCCTTTCATATACGGAGTAATTTCTGTTCGTTTTAAGTTTTAATGTTGCTCCTTGCTTTCATTTAAAAAAACTTGTTTTTTTATTCATTTTCTGGACGCTTTTGAATTAATGCATGTTTTGATCTTGTCTCTCCGCACATAAATAATTAAAGCAAAATTAGCATATTAATTAATTGCAATTAATCGGAAGATTTTGAGGAAAAAGGGACGAGGGAGGAGGCCTAGTTGCCTTCCAACTTTTTGATTACTTAAAAAAGCAACTAGAACATTTAATTTTTTACAAACGATATCATTGGTAAAAAATATACATGACTTACGAATTGACTTACGTAACGAACTTCTATATTCGTATGTTTTTATTGCGTATATGAGGGGGCTCAACCCTCGTCGATACCTCGCTCTTTACACTAAAGCTTAAATTTTTTCCCAATTCCTTAAGAATGACCTCTGAATCACAAAGGCCGTAGAATAAATAGTTGAAACTACTAAAAATACATTAGCGTAAAGAGTGAGGTATAACGAGGAGGTAAACCCCTCATATGCGTAATAATTTTTGTTCGTTTTAAGTTTAATGCTGCTCCTTATTTTCAGTAGAAAAAACTTTTCATATTTGTTTTTTTATTGTTTTTTTTTCAAATTATGCTAGAAAATCCTGCGCCCCCTTCATTGAAATTCTCTTCCTCCATGAGAGGTTTCTCTATGGAAATATCCTCCCGCATAACCCCCTCCCCTCAACCTCTCCCCCAACCAAAAAAAATCCCACTGAAAGCGTCTGTACACTTCCCAGTAACCATTACTATATGTAAACACAGGTCAAAGTTTGTAACTTGCAGCCCCTCCCACGGGGACTGCGGGGGAGCAAGTCGTCCTGAAAGACATAGTTATTAGGTTTTTCGATTATGGTGAATAAAATGGCAATCTCAGAATTTTGATCCGGTGACTTTTGGGAAAAAATGAGCGTGGGAGGGGGCCTAGGTGCCCTCCATTTTTTTCACTTAAAAAGGGCACTAGAACTTTTAATTTCCGTTAAAATGAGCCCTCTCGCGACATTCTAGGACCACTCAGCTGATACGATCACCCCTGGAAAAAAAAAACAACAAATAAACACGCATCCGTGATCTGTCTTATGGCAAAAAGTGTGAAATTCCACTTTTTTGTAGATAGGAGCTTGAAAGTTCTGCAACAAGGTTCTCTGATACGCTGAAACTGATGGTGTGACTTTTGTTAAGATCGTATGACTTTTAGAGGGTGTTTCTCCCTATATTCTAAAATGAGGCAAATTTTTTCAGGCTCTTAACTTTTGATGGGTATAACTGATCTTGACGAAACTTATATATTTAAAATCAGCATTAAAATGCGATTCTTTTGATGTAACTATTGGTATCAAAATTCCGTTTTTAGAGTGTCGGTTACTATTGAGCAGGGTCGCTCCTTACTACAGTTCGTTGCTACGAACTGTTTGATCTGGAAAGGGGTTAGGTTAGGGAAGTGAAAGTTTCAAGGATGTGTCTACAAACTAAAGTATATGTTTAGGAAAATGAAAATATCAGGGATGGGTCTAGAAGCTAAAGTTCCCCGTTTTTACTGGCCAAAGAGCCCTTGGGGTAAAAGTAAAATGTAATATTGTACGCGTTTTCATTACGAATGAATCTTATCTTTTGTCCCAGGACGGTATTTTGAAGTAAATGTCTCCTCTTTTTCTCCCTATGGAGGGCCCTGACCTTTGATGACCTTTACAAACCTTTATGTTTTAAAAGTGAAACCTTACAAAATAGATTATGCTTAAATGAAGCTTCACCACGTTGCTCCATCCCAATTTATGAGGTTTCAAAGATCCTCAAATACATTTACTAAATTTCGAAAAAAAAAACCATTGATGTAGTTTAAAATTCTACTCAACTAGCAAGAATTGCATTTTCAGAACTAAAACCAGAGAAAAGGAAACTATGAAAATTAAACGTAAAATGTCGTTTTGTCAAATTTTCTACTGGTTGAGATCGGTCAAGTAGGCAAATTTCTAATACTTAGAAATCAGAAGAGAGTTAACATAGAAGCTTGACAATACCTTCCCGGAGTATGTTTTTGGCTCTGAAATCATTACTGAAAGTTTCCTTTTTCCTATCCTAACCCCTTTCCAAGATAGCGAAAAGTAGCTAAACTAGAATTTTACCAAAGTATTTCTTAAATATAACCCTCTTCTGATTATAATTTCTAAAAATCCTTTGTTGAAGTTGACCTCTTCACTATTAAAAATTAAATGAGAATTATTTAGACTGAGCTGTAAGTTCACGCCGCTAAGGCTTTCCAGGTTAGAATCTTTTGACTGTCTTTTTCTTCTGCCATTTCCATATTAGTATTTGTATTATTTATTTTTGTACTTCTTCGCAATCCTGGAGGGATTTTTATGAACAAACGGAAGTATTTGATTTTTAAAAGTTTTTTCAGTAAATTTATGCCAGTAGAAAATTTTGTTTTATTCTGTATACAAAGCTGGTTTCAAAAATCATTCTTAAAATTTTCAACCAGCCCTCTAAAATAATTAAGTGTATTTTCAATTAGCCCCATTAAGAGTTATGTAGTCAAGAGCATGATCTTAGATATTTCCCCCTTCCCCGCTGAAAAATGAAAAATAATTCTTTAATATAATCTGCTTCCGCCTATATAATTCTCATTATGCACTTTTATATTTGACCACCCTTGTTAAAAGAAAATAGTTGTATCCTCCATGAACAAAATCTTGGCTACGCCTCTGCCCATATGAGCGCATCGTTTTCATTTTACAGGGGAGGTGGGGCACCGTAACTCATTTGTTAATTTAACGAAGCTTTCATTCGAAATTTTAACGTTTTAAGACTGTTTTGCTCCCCTTCCTGACTTTTTGGGAGGAGTACTCCAGAGGCGTAATTCACAATGAGGCAGGGGGGGCAACTGCCCACCCAGATCCCAGTTTGCCCTTCCCAACTGACATTTAGTGTCTTCAAACATTTTGTCAAAACTAAGTTAGCCTGCATTATTCAATTATCCACAGAAACGGGTCAGTTTTCTACTTCAAGTTTATTAATATCAAATAATCAATATATGCATCTCTTTAACATCCCCACAATAGCCTCCATGGCTTGTGAACTTATGGATAAACATTAAAATCATATCTATCAAGATCAATAATACAAAATAAGGAAAATAAACACGGAGAGGGGAAAAAGAACAAAAAAGAGGCCTTTTTTTAGTGTATTGTGTAGCATTTAGACCTTTACGTACTATATGGCTCGTTTTTCTATTTTTCACTGTCATTTTCGTAGCTTTGTTTTAACGCCACCGCGGTTTTACGCCACCATATGTTTTCCGCCACCTTTTAATTCAGGTAAGTCAAAATAGAAATAGGTATAGACACAGACATAAGAACAAACATAGGCACAGATATAGACAAAAACATAGACATAGACTAATCTAACCTGTCTATTCTGGTCCAACTATCTTCTTGAGGATGCAAGACTTCCTGTGTGGCGTAAAACCGCAGTGGCGATGAAACACTCATGCCGTCATTTTCACTTCATTTGGGAAAAGCAGCTCCAATTTTCCCCGTCACTCCTGGATTTTGTCGAGGTTGTGCCACTTGGGTGTTCCCTTTCCAGTTTAGTCCGCATTACTCTCTTTTCTCTAATTCTCTATTCTCTATTCATAATATATTTTGCTTGCAATAGCTTTTATTTCCTCTTTAATATCTCTTAGTCGATCATTTTATATATACCAGATTTTTTAGCCTGCTCTGCTAAGGGTACAAACTACTTTTGTTTGTTGTGTAAACTTTGTACAATTAGTAACAAATTCATGACGGAATACGTGCACACAAGGAAGAAATAGAATAACAAAAGAAAAGGCTAATTCAACAGCAGTCAAATCATCCAAAAAAAGTGACAAGATTGAATTTTCCCATGTCAAAACATAATTTGTTAACTTCAAAAAGGGGACATATAATTTGGGATGTCCACATAACCCATCAAAGACCATGATAAGCATATTTCGATATCTTCAAATTAGCAGAAAGGTGCCACCAAATATGGGATGGTGACAATACGGTAGCAACTTTCTGTTAAATCAATTAAATACGTTTCACACGATCAGAAAGTACCAGATAGCGTCATGTCAACGTGTCTGTATCAAAGTGATTTATCTTTGCCATGACGGTTCCCTTGGTGTTTTTTTTATGGACTATGGTTATTGATCTGGGAGGAAATGAATTCATGGGAGAGGAGAAGGTGCAAGGCCGTATTCAGGGGAAGGGGGGCTAAAGGGGTTTGACCCCCTCCAAATTGTTTGTCGGACTCGTAAAAACGCAACAAAAATGAATGTAAACAAATTTCTTGTGCGTTTTTGAACTTTTGTTTAAACCCCACACGAAAAAATCCTTCTTTAACCTCTCCCTTCCACCAAAAAAGTCTTGTACACAGCCCTGGAGAAGAGGGTACTCAATTTACCTTCTCCCTGGAAATTTGTCCGATTAAAAATTGATCTTGCAAATACAAGTCTATGGAAGGTAAACCCCTTCTTCTTCATTCCTTTAGTAAACTATTCTCCGTCTCTCTCCCCTCCTGACTTATTTTTATCATAGATGATCCGGTAGTATTTTTTTAGATTATGATTATTGATTTAGGAGGAAATGAATTCATTGCTTTATTCAGAGAGGGGGGATGGGGGTAGCCTATAACCTGTTAGTTCCCAAGATGTTTCTATGACTCATAAATTAGCCTTGACAATGCAAGTGAAAAACTAAAAACCATTTCTCCACCTCATAAACTGGTCTTTAAAAAAGAAAGAAATAAAAAAGTAAAGAGAAAACCTTGTTCGAGACAGTTAGGCAAAGTCCAGTTGGGGTAAACCCCTTCTTTTTCTTTATTTTGGTGAACCCTCCATCGCCCAAAATTCCTTTGGTGCTCCCCCCTTCTCAAACTATAAAACTGGTTACGGCCCAGGTGGCAACTTTCTATCGTACCAATCAAATAGGTTTCGTAAGATCATAAAGTACCAGATGGCGTCGTGCCAACGTATCTGTATGAGCGATTTGTTTTTACCATAACTATTCCCTTGGTGTTTTTTTTTTTTTTTTTGTAGACTATGCTTATTGATCTGGGTGGTATTAAATTTATGGCCGTGTTCGGAAGGGGGGGGGGTACTCGTGAGTCCAGCCTATCCAAATGAAAAGTAATAGTGGTGATCCCTGCGAATGACAGCAAAATTTAGAAATACATTAAAAAAAAGAAGAAAAAAGGTGTAAATCTGAATACTAACCTTTCATATTCTTAAATAGTTATGCGAAAAAGGTATTTCGACCTAAAATGATTAAATTTTAATGTTACTGTGCTATACGCAAAATGAATTATTTATAAATTTTCATTTGGATGAAATTTTCGTTAAATTAGGATTAAATTTAAAAGAAATCTGAGTTGTGTTGTCTGGAAAGTATAAGAAGAATTGAACAACTGTTAGTTGTTCGTCATGCCTATTTACCCTTTGGTAAATAAAATTTGTCCTTGTTCCCAATTTTTATTATAATCATTTATAGTATGTAATAAATAAGAATATAATTAATTAATTATTAAATTTAATTAAAACAATTATATAGTTAATAGACATAATTATATAAATAATATAATTAATAGATTATACGTATGTATGAAAAATTTTTCATAATTTTCCCTCATTCCTAATTTTATCGTTTCTATTTTATACAAAAATGAAAAACTAAACATTTCCATGAAAGAAGAAGAAGAAACAAAAAGAGACCATAGAGCGTAAAAATACGAAAAAGCGACCTTCAGAACAGCCTCATTTGGTAAACAGTGGTAAATAGGTCTGATCTCATTTGGTCTGAGCGGGTCTGAGGACAAGTAAGGAGAAGAGTAAAACAAACGGCTTCTCTGAGACCGATTAGAAGAAAAAAAAAGCAAATTCCAAGTGCCGCTAGTCGTTTAGCCAGCTCGGTCTTGTTAGCTGACAGAGGTGCCGCTTCACGAAAATGTACGGGGGAGGCATAGGATTTGTTTTGTTTTTTCTTAGTGAAGATACAAAACAGTTTGATTTTCAAAATAGGAGAGGGAGGATTTGTTTTTCAGTTTCCGTTATTGAAAATGAAAAAAAAAAAAATCTAGTGGGGAGGGCAGCCTTTCCTTATAGAAATACCAAAAAGGTCATTTTTATACTTGGGGTGATTTCCCTCGCCCTGTCCTCCCTCTCAGTTTGCAGCCCTGTTGGTAAACTATGCTTTTGTTTAAGTTATATGTCTATTAGTTCCGAAGTATATTTTTTCGCTGTTGGCGAACTCTCCAATAATACTCCTATTAAAAGAGTAAAGGGTAACCTCCAATGTCTGCAGCAGTAAAAAAAAGCTGTCAAAGGTACTTGTGAGATCATTTTTCAACCTCAATTCAAACGCAGAAGATGATGTAACAAGCTGAACTATCAAAATATAAAAATGACTTGTAATAGATGGTAGCACACTTCAGGCCCAAAACACTCTTAGGTACTTGTATGATATACACCTACCGCTCAAGAACACATCCAAAACGCACCTTATATTCACTTTTGTTCCGTTTTTACGAGTCTGAGTAACATTTCGGCGTCAAAAAAGGGGATTCCCCCCACCTCGATACAACCTCGGTTCAAACCCTGAATCTCCCTGGATACAACCAAGGATACAAATTACATTTCTATTTTGTTTTCCTTGGTATTTTAACAGGTAAACTTTTCTATATGGTTGATCCAGCAGAACGTAAATCACTACTGCAGAACTGGGGCAAATAATCGATTTGCTTAAGCCCTGTTCACACTTGGGCTTAACTGGACATAAATTTCTAGTCATCATCACTATGGACCAATCAGGGACACTTATAAAAGAGAAAGCAAATTGTCATTGGTTGAAAATGATTAAATCTTGACATTGATATCTAAGTTACCTTACAAGTGAATTAAACTTCGTTGTAAACAATATATTAGTTATTATACAGTAATTGTCAGTCATACAACTAGTTATCATCTTGAATTAAAATGTGACATTTCTTCCTTGTCTGGGGCTTCTCTCCTCAAAAAAGCGGTGGTTATGTACGGTGTGGACCTGGTGGTATTGTGACTCAGGAGCAACATAACTCGCAAAGTCTAAAGCCCAGACTCAAAGCCATTTTAAGCCCCTTCTGAAATGTTTGTCTGTCTCGTAAGAAACGTAATAAAAACAAATTAAAAACAAAATTTTGACATATTGTTTAATAGTTTTATTTGTGCCCCCCACCCCTCCCAAAATGAACGCCCTCCTCTAGAAAAATAATTTGGGATAGGGCCCCGTCACCATTGAAGAAATTATGGTTGAAATCAAATAAGAGAAACAAGTCTTAAAATGGTTTATGATCCTTAATTAAGTACAAGTCTCATAATTACATTAATTATTATAAGTGAAAATGAGTTTAGAACCGTAGGCGGGAACCCATCTCTGCATTCTTTATTATCGTTTTTTTTTATTCCTTAAAGCAAATCACGACCAAGGCTTATAGAAAATGCGATGAAATGACTTATGTTTGAGTTGTGTTCTTGACAAAATGAATACATAATCAGATTTTATTTTATTTGTTTATCTCAGGTTTCACTGTCGAGAATAAAGCCTCATGGGAAAAACCAATATTAGTTTGTATGGCCTTTGAGAAAAAAAATCACGTATTTGAAGTTTACTCTCAACTAGCAGTTCTAATAAAGAGCCATCCTAGCCGAGTGGTTAGTGGGCTAGACTTGAGACCTTTTGTCCGTGAGGACAGGGGTTCGAGGCCTGCTGTCGCTGGTTGTTTAGTGGCGTGACTCTCTAACCTTAGATAGAGTAGACCCAGTTCTAAAGCGGTACCTGCAGAAATATAAGGAAGGTAAACAGTAAAAGTGTGCGAAAGCACAGGGTGGCTGCTCCCCCATTGCACTTCAACGGAAATCAGCATCAAGTCCCATGTCTCATTCTTTACTTTATTCCCAATAGAGTACAGCCAGAGAAGAAACAGGGAGTTTACACGGAAAAAATGTGACTAAAACATATTCCTTCTTTTTATTCTCTGGGCGTTTCTCATAAAATAACAAATCAGGCTCTTTGTCTCTTCAGAAATTACGTTTTCTTTCCGGTCTTGATTTGTCCTCAGCATTAGACAACCAGAATAAATAGTTACTTCGGTTTTAGTAGGCCTATTTTTCTAACTAACAGGGGGCGTCGATTGCAGGGAGGGGGAATGCCTTTACATTTAGAAAAAGAGGATATTTTTGTTGAAAAATAAATCTTTGTGGTATCTTCACTGAAAAAATCACGAAATTTGGTGATAAATCACAAACGGTGTCAACCGTGACTGAGTTTTGTTTCTTGAATGAATTCTATTTTCTTATGGCCCGCAGGAATTTTGCACTAACATTAATCTATATTTATTGAAAGATTCCTTGTATTATTCTAAATGATATTTTATGTTGAAATGTTTCTGGGCTCCCAATTAAAGTTTCCGGCATTAGCCAGACCCAGTGCGAGAGCTCTTCAAAAATTGTTAGTTTGCATTATAACCAACGAGTCTTCAAAATGTTTCATGAAATCCCACTTATTTACTTTTTTTTCTTTAAAAACACTTGCTTAAGAAATAGTCCTTACACAAACATATATTTGTTCACATAAAGAATTAAAATAACATTATTAACCATTTTAATCATTTCTAAAATATTTATTACAAACTAAAAAGTATTTTAAAATTTTTACTAGTGTATTGTATGGCGAGCAAATTAGTTTGTCAAAATTTAGATTTCGAATTCAGAATTGTATTCCTATCATGTTTGAGGCTTAGTGGATATCCCCTGGTATATCAAATAAAAACTAACTTGCCACTGCAGCTATTAGATTCATCCTTATTGTAAATAAAAATTAGGAGGGGGAGGAGGGGGAGGAGCGGGCTAGAAAATAAAATTCAAAATTTAGGGGAAAAACTATTTTGTCTTATCAATATCCTGGTCAATTTTGTTTTATTATCCCAATGAAAATACGAAGAAAGGGAGAATTTTCAACGGATGTACAAATACATATTTTTGAATCTTGGGAAGCCGTCAGACCCCTCCCTCTCTTTTAAAGCCACTGAGAGCAGCAGTCCCTTTAATCATCCTAGCTAACTTGAATGTAAAATAAGACATTTTTATAATGGAAAAAAAGGGCGAAGCAAGCTCTTCTGGTGCAACTTATTAAAAAAAAAAACTTCAATTCAATGAAAATAATTCATTTAAAAGCGCACTAGATCTATAAGTATCATTTTAATGGACCTCTAAAATATATCATTATTTTAAATAAAACCTAGGAGGGGGGGGGAGGTTAGCTAAAATATATAATTCAAAATTTAAGAGAAAACATTTTCTGCTTTGTTAATATTACTGTCAATTTTGTCTTGTCTTCTCAATGTAAATGCTAGGAAATAGACTATTTTTAACAAATATACAAATATATATTTTTGGAATCTAGGGGAGCCATTGGTTCTAAGTGTTATATCCCCAGAAATTATTTTTCCACGAAATTTGTCACTTAGTGGACGATTCTTTTTCTTTTGGGGGGGATGTTCAAAATGGGTAATATCCCTTGATACGACCTTCATAATACATATATGCACCTGTGTAAGTAGGGACAGGAATAAATCCCTTTAAAACACCAAGGACAATGAAAATGAAATCTGATATTTGAATTAGTTTAGCGAAAACTACACAGCCGTGTATACCTTGGAAAATTTGAAAAAACGGGAATTTTTTAATAAGAAGAGATTTCTATATACCAAGACCGTATCGAATGGGATTAGGGGTTTTATCCCCCCCCCCCTCCTGAAAGGTTTGTCTGACTCGTAAAAACGTAACAAAAATGCATATACATGCATTTTTGGTACTGTCTTGAAAGGATTTTTGGTACCCCCCCCCCCCGAGAAAAATGCTGGATAAAATCCTGTCATATACTATTATGCTACTTGGTGGCAGTAGGTGTCAAATTTGAAAAGAAAAAACCTGGGTGAAAAATTGGTAAAAACAAGCATAAAATATCTTAAGAAGGGTGTTGTTGTCTTTGGCCTTCAACATATCGTTAATGTTTGATTTCTTAGGGACAAATTAAGCTAATTAGGTTTACTTATTTATTTACACTCTTCAACGTTGCAACACTTGTGAAAATATGGTTTTGCCCAAAATGTTTGATTTTGAGTTTCTCTACTAGCCTCAAAATTACACGAGACTCCTGCTGGTTTACTGAAATCATACGTTAAAATGTATTGGTTACGTATTTTCCAGAAATGTTTCTTTCTGTAGCATTCCCTTTATATTTAAATACGAAATTTATTACGTTTTAGCTGTCTTGAATTTCTTGTAGTGAATTATTGTTTCGCTGTTATCCATTTATTGTCGACTCCGGACTCCGTTCTCTAGCCAAGAATTTTTCTCAAGTTACAGAAAAAAATAGAACGCCAGATTAGAAATCAATAAAAATTGAACAAACAATATAAAATCACAGGTGGGCAGAGCAAACACGACAATAAGCGTCAAAGGCGGTTTGATGAACGAGTTATGTCATAGTCAATATTGATGAAAATGACTAGACTTTTGAATGTAATGTGGGTTGGGACATGGCCAGTAATATCAAGTAGTCATTTTTCCACTTGTATTTAAAATAGGCTACTCATCATTTTTAAGGTAGAATATGAGTGTCTTCTGCAGGGGTACCAAACCTTCTTCTTGATAAGTACTCCGTTAAATCTTCTTATCCCCTGTTATGAAATCGATTTAAAAGATTTTTCTGAGATACCTCTTAATGTAGAATGTTAGGTAATTATTTATAAGTAATTACTAATTCAGTTCTAAAGCAAAGTCGTTAGCTAGTCCGGGCACCTCAGCTGAGGGAAGGAGGACGCGGCCGAAGGATTACACAATTTAATCAAATTTTTATTTTAATTTGGCTTTTTTTGCTTATATTTCAGTCGGTAAGGGGCTCTCTATTCGTTTTGCTTCCGCGGGCACCACCAGCCCTAGGAACGGCTCTGGGAAGGGATAAGTGCTCCCTTGAGCTTTGTTTTACTAAAATTCAAATGGGTTTATTTCTTATTTTCCCAATTTGTATGTTTCTGATGTCTTCTTGTTTCCCGTGGGCGTTTCTTCTCCATTCTCCTAATGGCTCCCTGAGAGTTGCCTCTAAATAGTGTGGACAACTAGAATAGACGAAACTTATGTTCGTCTCAGATAAAAAACGACCAACACCATCTAGCGTTACTCAGCAAAATCATGAATTTAAATATAAAAAGCTACGTAAGAATAAAGGTTACTTATGTATTATACGAGACACTCTCGTATAAGTGAAGGGAAGATTGATAAATGCTAATGAAATAAAACAAAGTAGGATGAAACTATAATACCTTATTTACAGAACTGTGAAAACTACAACAAAGAATTATGGAAGGGTCCAGAGCTCATAGTTTTTTAAACAGAATAGTTTTGTTGAATACATGCCAGTTTCCTGTCTCCAGCCGCTAGCATCGCTACCGCGCACTGTTTCCCAAAAATAAATCGACCACATGTTAGATGGCGTTAATATGTTTTTTTTCTCTCGGCACTAGTGCCAGTTTCCACTATTGCAAGTTAGCCATACTCTTTGCATAGTTGTTTACATTTGTTTTCTAAATTAGCCAATTTTCTGCCAATTAGCCTCCTGGGGGAGTTTGACAAAAGGAAATGCTTACTGAAAAAAATCTGCTTGGATTTAAATAAACTTTAATTAACATAAAATTGGATTTAATTAACATAAAAACGGAGCTTGTTTTGAATTTTTCTAGTTCTTCCATTAATACTGGATAAAACATAGTCAATGGCGCAAGCACTTCTAATTTTACTATAGACACATGACAAAACGTTTTAGGATTTTCCAGGAGTGTCAATTAAATGAAAATACGGAGGGGGACAAAATATGTTTTTTTTTAAGCTACGGGGTCAATTCTAACATTTTTCTATTTCCTCCATAAAAGTCTTTTCAATGAAAATATTCAAAAATATATTTTCAAGATTTAGAGAGGGCGAAAAAACTTGGGAGAAATTGTCGTCCGATCCACCACTCCCGATTGAAGCTCCTTTTGCCCCCCCCCCTCATAAACATTTCTTCTATCCCAAGGGTTTGCCGCATCTCAAGTTATTAATCAGTTTTTAAGAACATGATCGATTATTATTATTAGATTAGACTATCTGAATTTTGCTGACTGGAATTTTAGTAAAATCCCAAGAAATTTGTTCAAACATGGTTAGCCAACACGTTTTCTTTTTTAATAATAGCATAGAATTGAATACAAATCTTTTCTAATGCTTTCTAAATTCAATCCCAATCCCTTTTCACCCAAGGGGGTTGGGGGAATAATAATGTCGTTTATCAATAATACCCTTCTCCCTATATACTCTGCAGTACTTGCCATGCGCAAACGGTGCAAATTGGGGAGGTGACGGGCAGAAAACTCAATCCAGGTAATAGGGGTGTTATGTTGATGCAAAAAGGCACGTTTCTGGCCAAATATCCAGATTTTGGCTCAGTGAATTTTGTTCAGTAGATTGTCATGGAAAATACTTGGATAGTCTTTGGGAGAGCTTCCCCCTTCTCCCTATTCTTGTTTGTTTTATTTAATAAATACTGGTTCTTAACGTGGATAAACCCCTTAGGGCAGGCACGTACTCCGGATTTTTTTTTTTGGGGGGGGGTAATAATACAAATATTTTTGAAGGGAATCCGAATAATGAAAACACATATTTTATTTAATAATTTCAACAAGAAGTTCCTGCAAATTTAAGCAAATTTAGGATTTCCACTGGCCCCAAGGCCCTCCCAGGTACGTCCCTGCTTAGGAGTAGCCGACCAACCGGAGCTCTGTTCTCCATAGTTTCTGATGCCTACAAACTTTATATAAGCTTTAAAAAAATTTGAGTTTCTTGTGAAATTCGTCTATGAGGATCCTTGTATATTTTGTGGAAATGGACATGCACTGATTAGCATTTCCCTAATTTGGTGTTTTAACATTCAATATGTAATTACACCGATTGGCTGTATTATTTGTTCTGGCAATTCCAACACCGAATAAGGAGTATTATGTCACTCTAAGATAAGGCCTTAATAACGAAGGCTAACAAATTTTAATGTGAATTTATAAAAGGAAACACGGATGAAACACATGAGTGCTAACACGTGAAAAATAAAGGCAATAAAGGTTTTTTGTAACTTTAAGAAATTACTGACATTTTATTGCTCTGTAAATTTAAAATAAATAGGCTAGACTCACATGGCCTTATCCAGGGGGCACTACCCTTTTTGGGTCTCCCCCTCCCAAAAAATGTCTGACTCGTAGAAAAAGTACCAAAAATATATACAAACAAATTTTTGGAGTGTTTTGTAAAGTTTTTTTTTTGGAAACAGCACTTGTCATATACGGAGTAATTTCTGTTCGTTTTAAGTCAGAATGAGTCGTCTTGTGACATTCTAGGACCACTGGGTCGGTACGATCACCCCTGGGGAAAAAAAACTAACAAATAAACACGCATCCGTGATCTGTCTTGTGGCAAAAATTATAAAATTCTACTTTTCTGTAGGTAGGAATTTAAAACTTCTACTGTATGATTCTCTAATACGCTGAATCTGATGATGTGATTTTCGTTAAGGTTCTATCACTTTTAAGGGGTTTTTTCCCCTATTTTCTAAAATAAGGCAAATTTTCTCAGGCTCGTAACTTTTGATGGGTAAGACTAAACTTGATGAAAGTTATATATTTAAAATCAGCCTTAAAATGCGATCCTTTTGATTTAACTATTGGTATCAAAATTCCGTTTTTTAGAGTTTCGGTTACTATTGAGCCCTGTCGCTCCTTACTACATTTTTTTACCATGAACTGTTTGACTATTGTAAAGTCAATTTAATAATTTTTCACGTGGATTCAAAGAGCTGCATTCAGGGCGCCTATTGGATGCAAAGGATACACAATTATCCCCCTAGATGTTGAACATTTCCTTTTTGGGTATTGACATTGAAAGAAGATGAAACATATGAGTGCTAACACCTGGAAAAGAAAGAAAATAAAGGCTTTTTTATTCTTGCAGAAACTACTGAAATTTTGATATTTACCTCACTAAATTCAAAAAAAAACTTTTCTTATGTTCCTTAAAAATAAATATTGCTTCCCCCTCTCCCATTCTTCTTTCATATTTTTATGATTTGTTAGGCTTAATTGCTCTGCGTCAAAGAAAAACTTCGAAAGAATAGGCAGACACGTCTGTAAACTATGATTAGGAACCCAGGGTACCCAGTTGGAACCCAGGGTAGTGACAGTGTTCAATTATGGTTCTGAAATCGGACGCTTCTAAAGGCTGAGGAAGACCGGTTAAATGTCTTCCAGAGGAATTTTCTAAGGATAATCTTAGGTACTCGTTTACCTGAGCGTATATCAAATAATAATCTACATGAAATTTGTGTTTCGATCCCCCTTTCTTGATCTATAATGAAAGAAAGGTTGAAATGGTAATGCCAAGTTTTATATATTAAGATGCCAGATTACCAGAGGTTGTGATTTTTCGCCATCCATCGCCGGTCAAACAAAAAACAGGTCGTACCCGAATGGAATAAGAAGAGATCATAAAGTAAATATTTAAGGAAAATTAGAACTTTATGAGAGGGGGCAAAGGTGGAGCTTTGAATAGACTGGGGTGGCAGAGATGCTGCTAGCCCCAGGTGGCTTGGGGCTATAAGGACTTTCCAGTGGTAGTAGGAATAATAGATATAGTAGTAGTACTCGATATAGTAGTAGCACTATATCTAGTACTTGGTAATAGATATAGTAGTAGTAGTAGTTGTAGCAGCAGTAGTAGTAGTGGTAGTAGTAGCAGTAGATGTAGTAGTAGTGGTATTAGCAGAAGTAGAAGTAGTAGTACTAGTAATAGGGGTAGTTGTAATAGTAGTATTACTACTTGTAGTGGTAGTGGTAGTAGTAGTACTAGTAGTAAAAGTAGTAGTAAAATCAGCAGTAGTAGTAGTAGCAGGTATTTATTTTCGGAGACCATACTGATTGTCTATGACAAACAAATAAAATTTCAAATAGGGAAGTCCTTTTTTTAGACAAGGACAATGAATTTCACTGTCGAGTGAATTCCGTTGAAAATGGATTTCAATGGAGTTCACAGTAGTAGTACTGGTAGTAGAAGTAGTTAGTAGTAGCTGTAGCAGTAGCAATAGTAGTAACAGCAGTAGTAGCAGTAATAGTAGTAGTGGTAGTAGTAGTAGTAGTAGTAGTAGTAGTAGTAGTAGTAGTAGTAGTAGTAGTAGTAGTAGTAGTAGTAGTAGTAGTAGTAGAAGCAGTAGCAATAGTAGTAACAGCAGTAGTAGTAGTAATAGTAGGAGTGGTAACAGAAGGTTTTGGCTGAGAACAGCCGAAAACATAAATATATGAGACTAAGCTCTTGGAAGAAAATTCCCAGAAATTATAATTAATTAATAATTAATTGATTATAATTATTAATTAATTATAAAAGAAATTAATTATTCCCAGAAATTTTTTGCACTGTTATTCCAAGAGCGTGTGAAACGTTTTTAAAACTTGCCAGCGTTGTTTTTCTTGTTTGGAGCATAGTCCCTATAAAATACCCAGACAATGACTAAACTCGTAAATTCAAGATTTTTCCGTTTTATGGCATATTGAATTTCAATCAAAGGTATTTCGGATTTATACGCAACATCAACTATGCACAAATCTTTCAGTTGAGTAACCTCTATAAAATTAACAAAAGCGTTTTTGCTTACTCATAATCCCGCATTTAATATAATAATAGTAATTATTTATTTGTAAAAGCAACAGATTGTAAGTTTGCCATGGAAAAGAATGTGGCCAAAGAAAAACGGACTTTAGTATATTGTTCACATACATCTGGTAGGAAGTAGAAAGCAAAGAGTAAGAGAATGATTCATGTTTGTCTGAATTTAAAATAATATGTAGGATATTTTTTAAAATTAAAATCTATAAAATATAAAAAAATAATAATCTAAATAATTATTTTTAAAAGATAATTACCTAAAAGTATAAAATAATAAGATGCATTTTAAAATTACATTTTAAATAATAAAATTAAATATATTTTAAATGACAATCAACGCCATCTAGCATTACCAAGCGAAGTCACAAAGTTTATTACAAAACCTGACTAAAATGTACGTTTTTTTATGATTTTCTTTTCTTTTTTAGATTTCCTTAACTTTAGACAAGAAACTAGAGAGCCACTTTTCCCAGAAGGGTTTGGGTTTTGACAAAATCCTTTTGCTTACTCATAGTACCGCATTTAATATACTAATAGTAATTATTTACTTGTAAAAGCAGCAGTTTGTAGGTTTGACAAAAAGAAGAATGCTGCCGAAGAAAAGCGCAGTGTAGTATATCATTTCCGTATGTACAGTGATAGTATTTTAAAAAGGGAAGTAAATTTTTCCCTGATATAAGCCTATCCCAACACTCTACCAGTCGTACAATTCCTTAGCATAGATCTCCAAATCTTCATACAGATCTTCTAGGAGTATTAGACAATTTCCCAGAGAACTGGGCAAAATGGTAATTCCGTATCAATGGGGGGAGGGGGTCAGGAGGACCCTCCTCTGAAATATTTTCGGAGTCGTAAAAACATAACAAAAATGAATATAAACCAATTTTTATATTTTTGAAAGATTTCTTTAACCCCCCCCCCAAAAAAAAAATGATTTTGTACACAAAAAAAACTGGACACCACTTTGCAAAATGTTATTTACACGTAAGATATGATTCTCAAAAAAAAATATCAAATGGGTTCTTTGACAAAACCTCTTTCCTACCTACTTATCTTTCCTTCCTTTTATTGCCCCACCTTCTTAAAGACACGCAGGATTTTTTGTTGTTGTGGTGAGAGGGTTGTAATAATTCGAAAAAAGACGAAATGTATTGACGATTTGGAATAACTATTATTCTAACCTAGCAGTGGATTTTTTTTATTTAGACTGTGCTGCTCTTTACTTTTTGTTAAAATGTGTTGCCTTATATTAAAAAAAAAATTTTGCTGAAATAGTTTTATTTTTATGATCATTTTGATAGTTTTCTCCCCCTAGCTTCGACTTAAAACGGAAATTTCTGAAGTTTCTCTCAGGTGTCGACCAACACAAATTAGGAAAAATGTGAAATTTATTGAGATTACGAGATGTTTCCTCGTCAAGTGCTTGCCTGCCTAGATTCTGCAAAATATCTTTTTATGGTATTTTATTGAAAAAACAAATAAGAAATTACCCTCTCATATCCTTGAAATATATTTCACAGTCCCTTTTCCTCAATATTTACGTAGATTGGTGCCACTGCATTCGCCAATTTGTCCCACTTAGAGTTCTCAAGACGAAGTCAGAAATGTATTTGAGAGTTGGTGAAAAAAGAATAAAACTTTGTGAAGGGGATAATCAGATTCCTGCCCCCTCGCCAGTAAAAGAAAAAAAAATGTTTTGGTTTATTCATTGAACCTCCCCCCCTTCAATATTTTGAAAACTATTTTTTGTGCTGATTCACAAAAATATTAGAAGGGGGCAAGTATTTCTTTTTTTTACGAAGGCATAAAAAATTGCTTTCAAAATATTGAGGGGGGAGGATGAATGAAAAAACCTAAAATTAAACATTTAAACCTTTAAAATTTATTGAGATTACGAGATGTTTTCCTCGTCAAGTGCTTGCCTGCCTAGATTCTGCAAAATGTCTTTTTTATGGTATTTTGTTGAAAAAATAAATAAGAAATTGCCCTCTCATAGCCTTAAAACATATTTAACTGTCCCCTTCCCTCAATATTTTCGTAGACTAGTGCTACTGCTTTCGCCAATTTATTCGCCATATAGTTTTCAAGACGAAGTCAGAAATGTATTTGAGATTTGGTGAAAAAAGAATAAAACTTTGTCAAGGGGCTAATCAGATTACAGCCCCCTCCCCACATTTTGAAAATAACATTTTTTAGGATTTTTCCATTGAACCTCCATCCTCCTTCAATATTTTGAAAACAATGTTTTTGTGCCTCCGCAAAAAAAAAAACTTGCCCCCGCCCTAATATTTCTTGAATCGGTGCCTCTGGTGATATAAGATCTTTTGAATTACCGCTAGTCCGCAACCAGAGTGTACTCATTTGTGACTATGCCTTCATTACCATTGACAGGTAGTGTGGACGTCTTCACAGTAGCAGTTGTGAGCGTATTGGTTTACAACTGGATGCGCACCGCGGGAACCCAGGAAAACCCGAGGATATGCTCTAATTTGTAACTCAATTATCGACGAAATCGGTGTGTATTTTTTATCAGAATCTCTGTATGGGGTGTGACAGGTATGGCATTTGTCAAAATTGCAATAAAACAAGTGTATTTCAGATTTGGTTCTGACTCTATTTTAATGTACTGTTACTGATAAGGGTGGGAATAAATTTATTATTCAATGTTGATGTTGTGGATGGTGCTTTTAGATGGGCAGTCTTTTGTACAATCCACTTTCTTCGTACAGTCACTAATGGATCGCTAAATAGATCAGCCAGGCCCGAATTCATGAAAATCTAGGGGAAGGAGGGAGCAAAACCTAAATAAAAACTGTAAAGAAAACATCAAAAATTTGTTTATATGCATTTTTGTTACGTTTGGACGAGTAGGGCAAACTCTTTTTTTTGGGGGGGGGATTCAAAATCCCCCTCGATACAGCATTGCCCAGAATCATTACTTTAAACAAAGTTCGACAGGACTGACATAACAGGGCGAAACGAGGCATTCATTCAGCTAAAATCAAGGACATGTTTTAATTCGATTATTGTCTTTTTTAGCAGCTAACCGAAGAGGTCTTTTTGTAACATGTTCATTGGTATTGGCTCTTAGTTTGGTTATATAATTTGTCAAATCATTTTTATTAAATATGTGTGTAAAGCATTGAGTGAGTAATCCCCAAGTCCCTATTTATAGAAATGTTAGTAATCCTTGAGTTTAATATATATTGCCTCATGAACAATTTGTTTGATACCCAAATCATTGCTTATAAGGGAAGGGTTTTCAATGACTGTTGTATTTATAACCCTAGTCTTACAATTGAGAACGGCTCTTGGAAATAGAGCCGAAATATTCATTTAAGGTTTGAACAAGTTTCACTGTCTTAGAAATTCCCTACTGTACCTGTTGTTTTTCTTTTATATTTCTTTGACTGCCCGTGATACACGAAACGTTCTATTTTGTCATTTTCAAAATTACGGATATTTTGGGCAGTTTTACTTTTTCATCAGTGTTGCCACGTTGAAGTAATTTCATAACGCCTTTCTTGCCTGATAATTAAAACAAGACAAGCTTTTGGTGCCCCAAAACAACTATTCCTTCTTAAGCTGTTTGGTGCCATATGATAGACCGTATCGAGGGGTAGGTTAGGGGGCTGGACCCCTCCCCCGAAATGTCTTTCCGACTCGTAAAACATAACAAAAATTAATTTCAACAAATTTTGATGCGTTAAAAAAAATTCTCACCCCCCAATTTTGTAAACAACCCACTCCCCCCAAAAACAAATCCTGGATACGACCCTTGTCACGTGTCTCTAGCTCATTTTTTACTGCTTTTTCAACCATGTTTATCGGATTCCAATTTCACTGTCCTTGGTACTTTAATATCCTATAATTTTAACAACATAAAGGATTGAATAGTGAAGCTCTTTCTCTGAACTCTCTTTACCGTTGATGTAACACTTTTCTTGGCAATCATTTAATTGATAGACTGGCTGAATCCTGTTGTTATTCCACGGTGATTAATTGTGTTGAACGAAAATCGTGTATTTCTTTTCTCTTTTCTTTATTCCTTTTAACAAATACTAAGAACACCGATTTATTGACAATCTGGACATCTGGAATTATCCAGGAATTTTTGGTGATTTCAATGTCCAAAGGGAAAAAATGTATTTTATGTGTTTACGAGATTGAATGTTTTTTTTCATTTTAGTTTTGAATTTTGGGTGCCAAAATGAGTTTGGGTCAAAAGATTCCGTTTGAATTTGGTTGTCTATTAAGAATATTTTATTCCAGAAAATGTCCCCATTACTTATAATATTGTTGTCGTTGTTTTATCATGTTGCGGTTACAATCCCGTGGATGATTGATTTTTCCCAACAAATTTCCTCCCCCTGGACAAACAAGAAAAAATATTGCCTACAAATGTACTTTTTCATATTCTACACACACACACACACCCACTTCGTGGGAGATATTACCGTACCATACATGTGCATGCACACTTACAGTATATCGATTATGATATCGATATTGATTATCGATCGATTATTGATCGATTAGGATATCGATATTGATTTTGATATTTTATGGTATGTTCGTTATTGTTGTTTTAGTTTTTATTTTCTCTTACTCTACTGTGTCATTATCTATGTTCATTTGAGGATTTCAAACAAATAAATAAAAATAATATATACATACTGTTGTTGATACTGTTCTGGCACATGCGCAGGGGGAAATTTTGTGAAATGCTTAATTTCTCCATGGTTTCTTGAATCTAGATACATGTGTGAAGCCTTTTTTGGGATCTTACAGCATGCAATTATCCGGTGAAGTCACTCCGGTTAATTATTAACCCATTTTCTGTCTTAACTTTTTACTCTCTTTGAAGTAATTAGCGATTGTACTGTTATTTTTTTTTCGTAAAGAGTTTGCTTTCCACAGTAAAATAGAATTATCCTTGGTATTAAGGCGTTTATCCCCCCTTTTCAGGATAAAGTACAGCTTTTAAAGGATCAATTTTGGAAACTATCATTTTTTTATTAAAATCGACGTTTTCGCAATAGAAGAACTATCCCCCAGAGCACCCATATTGCACTGTTAACCCTAAAATTTCCCTTTCAGTGGGATTTAATAGATTAATCACTGGTTCTAAATCGCTATGAACATAACCTGACCCTAAAACGTACTTTTGAGGCTTCAGTCTTCTTCCCCCCATCCGCAACAATACTACAGACTGAAGTTGATCTGTATTTTCCGATATACGTGCTTTTTGTATTTATTTAGTTATTGAATAAAAGAGTGCTACATTATGTCTGCTGTTTCGAAGGTTTTGCCCCCCCCCCCCCCCGAAAAAAAATTCCTGTTTACGTGCATGATACTGTTGTTGACTGCAAAAAAAAATGTTGCTATAACGATAAATATTTTTAGATCGATTCCATTTCTCTTAAAAGTATGAAATTCTACTAAAAAATGCAAGTTGTTTAAATGCTACAAGCCCACATTTTCATAAGTATGTTCTTTTCGTACTTTATGGAGAGGGTGCGTTAAAAGCTGGGTAACTCCCTATTATTATTGACAAGGAAACCCTACTACAGAGAAAAAATGGAAGATTCACCACCCTTATAACAGAGATAGTCCTGGGCAAAAATAGTAACAATTTTAATAAAATTGATGCAAAGAAGACGAAGTTGTTAAGATTAGGAATAAGTGAAGGGGAAGGGGTGGTGCGGAGTAGCGAGAAGACCGACCAAGTGGAAACCTTCACCCAAGGCAATATTATTAGTAAAGACGGTGGATGCAGTGAAGATGTTAAAAGTAGAATAGCCAAGGCCCAGGTTGTTTTTTTATAGTTGAAAAAGGTTTGGAAGAATAGAAAGATAAGTCAGATGTTTTCCAGAGAAATTACCCAAGGATTGTTTTGGATACCGGACTGACTGTCTGTATCGCAAACAGTAAGCTCTGCGAAAAATGTGGTTCAGTCCGACTTTCTAAGGCTATAATGAGAGAAAGGATGAGCTGGGTAGGACCCGTTCAGTGGATGAATGCTGACAGATTGCCAAAGATTGTGCTTGTTGGCCAAGCACCCAGGGCCGAACAAAAAACAGGCTTTCCCGAATAGGGTGGGAGGATGTCGTAAGGAAAGATTTAAAGGAAATGGGAACTTATTGGGAGGGTGAAAAGAGTGACTTTTAATAGACAGGGATGGAGGAGGAGCACGCGTAGCTGTGTTGGCCTCAGGTGCTGCCTCGGGAAGTGAGTTAGTAGTAGTGGTAGTATAGCTGGTACTGAAAAACACTTACAGTAGACTATAATTCATGCGCAACTCCACTTTTTCAACCTATTTTTTAAAAAATACTAAATAATTTGTACTAAATCAATACATGCACTAAACAATTAAATAGCCGTAAATAATAAAAACGAATAAATAAATAATAAAGATAATGAAATAATTAGAAATGAAAATTGTTAAGAATATTTAAATAATATGCATAGTATAAATACTAAATAATTTGTACACTATAATTTTTGTAAAATTTAATTTTTTATCCCCAGGTATGCTCACCAACCCCTAGACACTCTTGCGATTTCACGGGCAGTGAGGGAACTGCTTTCTCAACATAACATTGGTCAGCGATTATTTGCAAAATGGGTCCTCGGTCTTTCACAGGGCACTGTCTCTGAACTTTTGAGTAAACCAAAGCCGTGGGATAAACTAACTGAAAAAGGAAGAGATTCATATCGAAAGATGCATGCCTGGGCTTGTGACGGTGGCGCAGTACGACTGCTCAAGGCCTTACTTCCCAGAAAAGGTAAGTCACGCTTCTTAAGCTTAACCTGAGACGTCTTCGTAGCAAGGCTGATTCGATGAATTTGCTAATAAAGCGCAGTGGTGTCAATAGAGGGGGCTTGTGAACCCCTACACTTTCTTGCCTCCTCCTTCCCGGATTAAAAAAAAAATGTATTTTCATTGGAAAATACCTTTTAGTATTTCCATTGAAAAAAAAAACAGCAAAATAACCCCTCTCCCTAGATTTTGACCCCCCCTCCTTTTCGTGAATTGATGCCACTGGTGAAGTGAACTTGAAAATATTGTTCCGTTTATTTGTTTGGCACATATCCACTAATTTTATTTTTTGGGGGGAAAGGGGTAATTTTGAAAGAAAGTAGATTATATGAAAAATATAAGAAACTTTGGGAAAAAAATTATTAAAATCTGAGATTCCAGGGAGTGTATAATTAAATGAAAATATTTTTTATATCAGGATTTACGAACTTGTTTTTCCATTAAGCAATTTTTGTGTCCCCCTCCCCTCAAGGGCGTAGCTCCAGCATTTTTATTGGTGGAGGGCAAGAGGGGTACATATATTGATAATTAAGCTATATAATTTATGTCTCCAAATTATTGGGGGGGGGGGGGGGGTAACTACCTCTCCTTGCCCCTCTGAAACGACGCTTCTTTCTCCCATAAGTCCAAGCGGTAATGTAGCCGTGCAAACATTTATGTAAATATCACAAATCATAGAGAATGGAGATAGGAGAAGGGAATTACTTTTATTAAAGTGAATATCCGTCCCCCTCTTCTCAGGGCAGTTTTAACAGTCTGATTTTGTAGTTGAGACACTAGCTTTAAAATACTTATTTAGTTTGTCCTCTCTTTTTTTTCGACTCTTTACCGTCTGAAATACCTAGTTTATTACCATTTTTTTGTAATTTTTCATTTGCCCAGTTCTACAGGAATAACTTGACTTGAAAACTTAAAAAAATCTCAATTTTTTCCTTCCTGATTTGTGGTATAGAATTCGTATTAACAAGAGAAATCCACTGACACTTGAAGTTCACTGTAACGTTCAGAAGTTCTCAACTATTTTAAAGACCGACTTGCTGTTGGATCTTTTAGCATGTTCCCATTCCCCCTCCCTATTTTTTGCTGACGCGGAACTGTAAAAAAAAAGCGGACAATGTTTATTCAAATAAGATGTTGTTTCAGCCAGATCTGGCAGAGATATTTCCCAGCCAATCAGATCATTTAAAGTTTTTATATTTTTCTTATAATTATCATTTTAAGCTCTTTTATAAAAGTCCTAGCAATAACCATCTCTTAACAGCTATATATATTTTTGTTTAATCGCGAGAAACAATCCTGAAAAAAAAAATGAGCCACTTTTTCTGATTTTTTCTTCAAGTTTTGGAGTATGGCTACGAATGTTTTTTTCTTTATAAATTTACTAAATAACCACTCACTAAATCTTATTTGTTATTTTGCTTAGGAATCACCTGCTTCGGGTTCAAATATCCTGCTGGTTTTTTTTTTCCTAATTTTTCTCCCAAACCAATAAGAATGACATATTTTTAAGATTTACTGAATGAATTAAATGATTGTATCTATTGATTCTGTGGTCTTTTCACCTGGGTGGTTCAATATCATCTTGTTAAATTCTATAGCATTTTGAAATTGATATATTTTGGAATTTAATCGGCCCAGCTAATCACGCCTTTTTCACAATTGAAATTTGATCGAAATGTGGCTTTTAATCGTCTATATCTATTTCGTCGAATAAATACTTTTTTGGCCATACATCTCGATTTCCATGTTTATCATGCCAGGTGATTACTGGCTACTGTTGCGAACCGATGATTGGCGAGATAGAAATATGGGTTCCGAATACTGATTTGAAATTCAAGTTGAGTGAGGTAAGATGAAGTCACCCAATCCTCCCACCGATCAATCTTGCAAAGAAATAATGGTACTCGTGTATTATTCAGAACACACTCAATAAGTGAAGTTAGGTCCTTTCGTGGAACAAACTACGATGCAGGTAGATTTTGCTGAGAAAATCCGGTTTCATAGCCTCAAAGACAAAGCTCAATTTAATTTGCTACGCATAGTGATAGAAGATAGTGTCTGAACATGGATTTTTAAATGAAGATTTGGCATTTGCCAAAGACTGAAAAAGATGCAGTTATATTTTTCCAGGATAAGGGGTTATTGCCCACAACAAAACAGTGCGAACATTTTACAATTTTCCTAATAAAGTATTATATTTTCATCATATTTTGTTTCATTTCATTAGCTTTATTTAAAGTTTGGGCTATATATTTTTAAATTAGGGGGGGGGTGCATTATATCAAATACCTAACTTGACCTAACCTAACCACCTCTATATATAAAATATTTAATTAAAATGTGCCTGCATCGTAGTTTGTTTCGCGAAAGGATCTAATTTCATTTATTGATTGTGTTCTGAATAATACACAAGTATCGAAATAAATTTATATTTTAAAGTGGCAAAAACGTTTGTATTAGGTCAAAAATACCAAGAACAGTGAAAAAGGAATGTGATTGTTCGAATTTGTTAAGTTGAACTTGTGCAATCGATTACATCTTACAAAACTAGGATAAAAATCAGAGTTCAGTTTTTAACCAAAAATATCTCCGTATACAATTATGCAGTATTGGGTAGTACTGGGCATCAAATTTTAAAATGATGAGAAACGTAGGTTGAAAATCAGCAAAAAACCTATGGCATAGAACAGCTTAACTGAATACCTCAGAAGGTGTTCGTGTATTTGGGAATCAACAGATTAAAAGAAAAGCGTAGTCAAATTTAACTAGTTAGTTTTTCTTATTCGTTCTCATGAATCAACATGGCAACAATGAAGAAAATGTGGTGCCACCCTAAAAACTTCATATTTTAAAAAAGAACCAAAAGGAAAATCTAAAATCCTGAATATCAGGTATGGATAGACTTAAGAAGGGTCTTGGGGCATCAAACATTTTAATTTTAATGTCCTTATTGCTTTAAGCATTTATGCGGATTAGTTTTTCCGCAAATATTCTAGTAAAAAATCGTCAGCGCTCTACCGAATCGCCGCGATTTCTTAAACTCACAGTATGTGGAAACTACACTTTTTTACACTATGCCCTATAATAAGAACATCGCCTACTAGATAGGGGGGGAAGGGCGACCGAAGACTTAGTCATGACACTATGCCTCACTCGTCATTTACCTCAACTCGAGCGAGACTGTTTTGGCAATTGTCAAGAATCAACTATACCAGACAATTACGGTCTTAAAATAACTGAAACAAATAAAAGCGAGCATGGATATTCCTCTAGTGGGATTCGATGTATCGGTGTATGGAGCATATCAGTAACATTATTTCAAGCTGCATATGCTGCTGTTATTTGGCAGGAGGGGAGGGGGGAGAATTTCTTCAAATTCAATAGCAAATGCAATTTTGAACAGAATAATCATAAGTAACCTCCTCCCCTTTGCTTAACTGTCTAGTCATTTCTGAGGGGTAGACGATTTTCATAAATCACGCCATGTGGCGTGCGCCAACCATTGTCGAAGTTTGGCAAGTGTTGCGGGGACGATGCCGCTCGTTAGAACTGCATCAAATGTTATGGAACTGTGCAGCACACGGGGTTCCTTAAGATATACGTCTGGTGTACATCACGTTCTGGGGATGAAGGATAACAGATTGCCGAAGATTGTCATTTCGGCCAACCGTCTAGGGCTAAACGGAAAGCTGGTCGTCCTCGTCTGGGGTGGGAGGATGTCATTAAGAAAGATTTAAAGGAAATGGGAACTTCCTGGTAGGGTGTAAAGAGAGAGGCTTTGAACAGATCGGGATAGATGAGGAGCGTACGTAGCTGGGTTAGCCTCAGGCCGCTTGGTGCTACGATTAGTTGTTAGTAGTAGTAAATCAGGTGGTGGAACGTGGATGAACCATCGATCATTCCTTGATATAGCTGACAAAATTATTGATTAAGTAAACCCAATAAGTCTGCTTCGGGGAAACCAAGGCCTGTGCACCTCCTTCGGCGAGTCTGTCAATTCGTAAGGACTATTCAAGTCAAGTATTGATTTATTTATTGCTAATCAGTAATCAATTTTATGACCAACAAAATGAAGCACTTCGAGACACAAAAATGCTCATATATTGGCTAATAGACGTTGCATTTCCAAGTTTTAAGCTTTTCAACAAAATTTATGACGCAGCGATCAAATAATTTTTTCTTGTCATCAAACAAAAGCGGTTTGGATGAAACTATAAAATTTTAACATACCTATAAATTTGAAAAAAAAATGCTCGTAAAATCTTTTTTAGAGTTTTTGGCTTCGTTTAACTTGCTCTCAACTAATCTAGCTTTGCTCTAATTACATAATCACAACATTCTATTGAAAACAGACTATTTGGAGGGGGGTAGCTATAGAAAACATCGTCTATAGCTGTTGTGTTATCAAAAATTATTTATTAGCGTCACATTTTAGATATGTGGCCTCAACTTCTCCCCTAATTAAATGGGTTATGCTGTCATTTGAAGACGTGAATAGGTACCTTGACTTTATGTAGTATTGACTGGCAATGATGCAGCAAGGATTGCCTTCAGCGTGGGGGTTTAAATTGTTTAATTAGTTTTATTATTATTATTATTTAATTATTTTCATTTTTATTTGTTTTTTTAACTAATTAATAATTTTGTTAGTTATTTTATTTATTAACTGCTCTCTCTATTTTATTTTAGTAAAAATAAAATTTCAAAAACTACAAAATAATTATAACGGTTGACTTATTTATTTGAAATTTTGTATAAAATTTCAAATAAATAAAAGAATGTGTTATTACAACTAATATACCGTCAACAACATCATACTTTTGTTTAATTTCTAATATTTGGACGGGACGGTGGTCAATTAGAATACGAACAGCGAACTTTCTGTTTGTAATCTTGATACTTTTGAAAAAGGATATTCGAAAAGAAATGTAAAAATATGTGTTTCATTAAGTGTCGTTAATTAAATAATTGTGGATTGTTGCGTAAAGGGAGGGATAAGTTTCCTGTGGAGACAATGGTTTCTTTTTAAGGGCTAAGGAGTGGAATATCTTTTTAAGTTTGTTGATGAATACAATAAAACTTTCTGGAGAAGAAAAACAATATTAACCCTTTCTGTAAAATAAACGCCCTATCCCCAATAGAAAGTTTAAATAAGCTCACATGGTATAGATGAAAGTATGTTTAGAATAAATAATTCTAGAAAATAGTATGTATCTTTCTAATTAGAACGTTTCTAAGCTAAAAAAAACAGGATTTTGAAGGTTTGAAGTTTGAATAACCTGTTTTAAGGCCCAATAATCAAACTTGCAAGTTTTAAAGTTTTGTAAAATCATCAAGTATTTTCCCCAGAATATTACAAGGCTGTCTAACGCACTATGATGTGAACTATTCTGCGTCCATGTAAGCACAACTTACATGTAAGCACAACTTACATGTAAGCACAACATTACAATTACAACTTACAACTTTGTAAGCAACAACTTACAAAGAGGTTGATGACGTTAGTTGGCCAAGTTTAATGAAATACTATTTTTCCCAGTTTCTGCGCTGTAAAAAAAATGATTTCAAAAATTGAACTGGCTTGTTTCAGATGCAAAAATTAGAAATTGTAGTATCAAGCAGTTTGCTATAGGCTGGCACTATTTTTTATAATTCAGAAAGAAGATGTTTAAGATAAATATGCTTAACACTTAGCAATTTTTGATATTATGTTCATAAGCGTATATGTAAGAATTTATTTTGAAGGGAAGGCACGATCTTGGGTGGGGGAAGCTTTGTATTGAAAAATAGAAAATGTGCAAAGTTACAGGAGAAATCGTAAGAATGTCAAAATATGAGTCTAGGGGGGGCTATTTCCCTCTATGGATGTGCCCAAATATCCATATAAGTTTCGTGAATATACTATCCAAAAGCTAAAAATCGATGCTGAGGGATTTTCTGTAGTGCTTTTCGAAGTTTTTTGAGGGGTATCTTGGGTAGTAATTTATATTTGTGCTCAGAATACATTAGTCTAAATATGACGAAACATTTTTAAATACAAAACAAGCATTCATGTTTATCAGTCATATTCTTTCCGATATTAAGAGTTACTCAATTTTACAATATAGATTTCTTTCAACTATCAATATTTTTTATGACTTTTTCATATTTGCAAATGATCCAATAAAAATTCCAAAGTAACCGATAAAAATCGAAAAAAAACTAATTTTGAAATAATAAACGGCGGAACTTTTAAGTATAATTTGCGAAAAAAAATTTACGATGGCGATCTGGAATCATGTCCCAATTTTCATTAGCCTTAATAATTATGCTATAACAATGTCAATAAGAAATTATATTGGAACTGTAAGAAAAGGCGGCCTTTGTGTGAAACTGTGATTAAATTTTATTGGGTCGGCTTCTTCTTAATGTAAAGAGTTACTATAGCTTTTTAAGCCAAATAAAAATCCAAAAGTTTCTGAATATCTATTATTGATTATAATCGCTTGTACGTGGTCAGGGTATGATCGTTTTTACTTTTTACCATATTTAGAACGTAAAAGACTTTTTAATATTGTCAATACTGGGAGGTAAATTTTAGTGGTATTGTAAATATATTCTGCTATATGACCTCGACACTTTTTCAAAATTTTACATATTATGTCCATATCAGTCGAATTATGCTATTAAAGAAAAAACAAAAATTGATATACAAAATAACAATCCATGATATTCGAGGAGTACAGAGGTGTTTTTATGGGAGGGGGGGCTTAAGGGTAGAATGATCACTTGCCCCGAGCGAAGAAATTTTAGGGGTACAAAATTTCAAATAAATAATTCAACCATTATAATTATTTCATAGTTTTTAAAATTTTAGTTTTACTAAAATAAAATAGAGGGCGCAGTTAATAAAATAAGATAACTAACAAAATTATTAATTAGTCAATAAAACAAATCAAAAATGAAAATAATTAAATAATAGTAGTAATTAAACTAATTAAACAATTTAAATTATAAATGCAATAAAAATATTAAAAAGCTAATTGTTATTTAATTAGCAAACTGAAAATAATTTTGTTATTCAATGCAAATTTTGTTAAAATTTCGACGGAAATTTCTGTGGGAGACAGGAAGGGGGCGTTAAGCAAGAGTTTGCCTTGGAAGTAAAAGAGGCTTGAACCGCCAATAGAGGAGGAAAATTTTGTTTTCGAGGAGGAGCTAAAGACGGACAAAAAGGTTTGAGTCGTTTTTCTTTTAATGTTAAAGTGCCAAGGACATTGAGAATTAGGTAGGCTACTTATATGTTATAGCGCCTATGTTAAGTTCTTCAACCCTGGACGCACTGTAGAACCGGTTTCTTCGTTAGTTTCTTTTAGCTTAGCGTAAGACAAACAAAGACAAGGGACAGAATAGATGGGAAATATATAGTTGGAGCTATATGTTTGCACATTAGGGGGGGGGTTAAAGTATCTGGACAGTGTAAAATTAGAAAATAAATCTTACTTCATAATATGCATACTTTTAAAACAACCACAAAAATATCTTAGAAAATACTGTTTACATGTATGAATAGACCTAAGATGGGTTTAGGACCCCGGAGTCTAGAATGGGTCCAGGGAAACAAGATTATATTGTGATGTCCTCTCCGTGCTTTAAATTTGTTATGAAAGGATCTTAGAACGTTTACTTTGGGATAGATGTTGTGAATCGTATAATGACCCATGTGCAGGGAGTTGTAACTCTCCCCCAAACTCCCGGTGTCTTTACGGTTTCCCCAAATTTCTTATATTTTTTAATTATTCGTCATCTTTGCTCCTTCCTTGATATACCATCCTATGTACGTGACTGAACGTACTTTACCCTACCTGCAACATTTAAGCTCTGCAATTCTCTCTATCTTCAGATATGTCAATAATTTCTTAGACTAGACTGTCTTTCTATCCATGATTAAAAAGAAATGAAAATAAAAAAAACGGACTATTTCATTTTAATAAGAGGGTGATAGAAACAAGAGCTAAGAGCTCATATGGCACTTGTGACGAGAGATCAGATCCGGTCCCGTTATGTCAATCACGGATCTAGAACTTGTGCTTGTTCTCGAACTCGCCAAAGCGCTAGAAACACCCCCCCCCCCAACTCCCCCAAAGAGAATCGTATTGTGGTAGTCTCAATCACGTATATAGAACTTGTACTTATTCTTCCCATCAAGTTTCATCTTGATCCCTCCATTCTAAGCGTTTCCCAAGATTTCAGGTTTCCAAGATTTCTGTTTCCCCACCTCCCAATGAGCACAGATCCGATCTGAATTGAAAATGGAGCATCTGAGATATGATATATTTCTATAGATCAAGTTTAATTAAGATCCGATCACCCATTCGTGAGATAAACATACCTCAATTTTCACGATTCGGATCTAGTTTCGGATTTTCTTCATGTAAAAATTAGGATGGTCTGGAATTCTAACCTGAAACTTCTTGCACCATAAGCGATAATCATACCCCTAGACCAACAAGCCCCACTTAACAACAACAATCATTTGTTTCATCGGCAAATAAAATTCTTCTCAACTATCTCTTTCGCTCACTCCCCCCCCCCAGATGGTCGAATCGGGGAAATGACTATTTCTAATTTAATCTGGTCTGACCCTGATACGCCTGCTAACTTTCAACGTCCTAGCTTTTCTGGAAGTGCCCGAACTAGCAAAATTGGGACCGACAGACAGACGGACAGACGGAAATTGCTATCGCTATATGTCACTTGGTAAATACTAAGTGCCATAAAAACGTTTGTACACCAATAATAATAAAAAGCCGAATATTTTAAATTCATAGCCAGAGGGCTTTACGAACAGGAACCCACTCATCCCATCGGGATGAACAGCCATTAATTAATCATGGGGGTGGGGCGTGATATATCAGAAAATTCCTGAATTTACACATTTTAGGATAAAGTGTATGCAGACATGTATGCTGGATTTTTTTCAGGGGGAGGAGAAATGATAAAAACAAATTTTATTTTATAATTTGAATAAGAAACGCCCGAAAATCAAAATTTGGAGGTTTTGGAAGGAGACTTGGGCCATGAAGGCTTTCCTCCTCCGTTCGTCCCTGAGTATCATACATACGATTGAATGGACTCAAATTGAGAAATATTTAAAATTTATCAAACATTGTTTCCCAATACTTACTTTTGCTTAGCTACGTTTAAATTGAACCAAGATCTAAGACATGATCTGAAGTTGAGAAAGGCATCTTAGAAATGTTCAGTCTCATTTAATCTCCCATGAAATTACCATACCTCTTCCAAAAATGAGGTATTGCTCCATTGGGAGGAATCGAGTTACAAAATATGGAAACTTTAAAATCAAAGATTGAACCAGCGGGAAATTTTCCATGGATCACCATATCCTCAGAAGATTACCCTTGGGACGTTTGATAAGTAAATGTTCAAGATTTAGTAAGCTAACTTTTCAAGCATAAGATAGAATTCGTTTATATTAAAAGCTGTCAACACTGGAATACGTTTAAGCGAATGGAAAAATTTGTTAAATGGTAAGAAGTAGAAAGATAGAAAACTACACTGTTGGGCTAAGCTTAAAACGTGCCTTTTTTGGAATTTTAGTTTTCTACTTATTTCAAGGAAATATTTAACCTCATTACTAGACGAAAAACCACTCCTTTCCCACAAAAAATGGTTCATTCCAGGCTGCATCCAGGAGATTTCGAGGTTTTGTCTCCCCCCCCCCACTGAAATTTCTGTCCGACTCGTAAAAACGTAACAAAAATGAATATAAATGACTTTTTGATGTGGTTTTAAAGTTTTCTTTTGCAACCCGCCGAAAAAAGGATAACCCCCCCTGAACAAAATCCTGGATGCGGCCCTGAGTTGAGTAATATATGGCCTCAAAAGGAAGCGTAAATTTACAATATACTTCAATCATCCCACCTGAAGCTGCGAAGTGACCCGGCTCAATAGTAACCGAAACTCTGAATAAGAGCTAAGAGCTCATATGGCACTTGTGACGAGGCATGAAGAGCTAAGAGCCAAGAGATCATATGGTATGAGCTCTAGCAAAATTCTATGAATCAATAGATTGGTTTAAAAGGAAAATAAGAGGCTGAATACCGGTCAGGATTTAAAATAAGAGCTCTGAGTCACGATGTCCTTCTAAATATCAAAATTCATTAAGATCCGATCACCCACTCGTATGCTATAAATACCTAATTTTTTCTAATTTTTCCTCTCCCTTTAGCCCTCCCAGATGGTCGAATCTGGGAAAACGACTTTATCAAGTCAATTTGTGCAGCTCCCTGACACGCCTACCAATTTTCATCGTCCTAGCACGTCCACAAGCACCAAACTCGCCAAATCACTGAACCCCTCCCCCCATCTCCCCCAAAGAGAGCGAATCCAGTACGATTCCATCAATCACGTATTAAGGACATTTGCTTATTCTATCCACCAAGCTTCATCCCGATTCCTCCACTCCAAGTGTTTTCCAGGATTTCCCCCTCCAACTCCCCTTAATGTCAAAAGATCTGGTCGGGATTTGAAATAAGAGCTCTGAGACATGAATTCCTTCTAAATATCAAATTTCGTTAAGATCCGACCACCTATTCGAAAAATAAAAATTCCCCAATTTTCACGTTTTCCAAGAATTCCGGTTTCCCCCTTCAGCTCCCCCCAATGTCATAGGATCTGGTCGGAATTTAAAATTAGAGCTTTAAAGCGCAAGACTCTTCTAAATGTCAAATTTCATTAAGATCTGGTCACCCTTTCGTAAATTACAAATACCTCAATTTTCAAAATTACCCCCCCCCAACTCCACAAAAGAGAGCAGATCCGGTCCGATTATGTCAGTCACGTGTCTTAGACAGCTTTTTATTCTTCCCATCCAGTTTCATCCTGATCTCACCGCTTTAAGTATTTTCTAAGATTTCCGGTTCCCCTCAACTGCCCCCCCCCAATTACGCTGGATCTGGTTGAGATTTAAAATAAGAGATCTGAGTCACGAGGTCCTTCTAAATATGAAGTTTCATGAAGATCCGATCTCTCCTTCGTAAGTTAAAAATACGTCATTTTTTCTAATTTTTCAGAAATAACTCCCCCCAAATAGAGTGGATCCGTTCCAATTATGTAAATCACGTATCTGAGAATTCTGCTTATTTTTCCCACCTAGTTTCATCCCGATCCCTCCAATCTAAGCGTTTTCCATGATCTTAGGCTCCCCCACCCCAAACTCCCCCCAATGTCACCAGATCCGGTCGGGACTTAAAATAAGAGCTTTGAGACACGATATCCTTCTCAAATCAAATTTCATTGAGATCCGATAACCCGTTCGTAAGTTAAAAATACCTCATTTTCTCTAATTTTTCAGAATTACCCTTTCCCCCCAACTATCCCAAAGAGAGCGGATCCGTTCCGGTTATGTCAATCATGTATCTAGGACTTGTGCTTATTTTTCCCACCAAGTTTCATCCCGATCCCTCCGCTCTAAGTGTTTTCCAAGTTTTAGGTTTCCCCCTCCCAACTCCCCCCCCAATGTCACCAAATCTGGTCAGGATTTAAAATAAGAGCTCTGAGACGCGATATCCTTCTCAATATCAAATTTCATTGAGATTCGATCACCCGTTCGTAAGTTAAAAATACCTCATTCTTTCTAATTTTTCAGAATTAACCCCTCCCCCCACTACCCCAAAGAGAGTGGATCCGTTCCGGTTATGTCAATCATGTATCTAGGACTTGTGCTTATTTTTCCCACCAAGTTTCATCCCGATCCCTCCACTCTAAGTGTTTTCCAAGTTTTAGGTTTCCCCCTCCGAACCCCCTCCCCCCAATGTCACCAGATCCGATCGGGATTTAAAATAAGAGCTCTGAGACACGATATCCTTCTAAATATCAAGTTTCATTTTTTTCCGATCACCCGTTCGTAAGTTAAAAATACCTCATTTTTTCTAATTTTTCAGAATAACCCCCCCCCCCCCAACTACCCCAAAGAGAGCGGATCCGTTCCAGTTATGTCAATCATGTATCTAGGACTTGTGCTTATTTTTCCCACCAAGTTTCATCCCGATCCCTCCACTCTAAGTGTTTTCCAAGTTTTATGTTTCCCCCCTCCCAACCCCCTCAACCCTAATGTCACCAGATCTGTTCGGGATTTAATATAAGAGCTCTGAGACACGATATCCTTCTAAATATCAAATTTCATTGAGATCCGATCACCCGTTCGTAAGTTAAAAATACCTCATTTTTTCTAATTTTTCAGAATTAACCCCCCCCCCCCCAACTACTCCAAAGAGAGCGGATCCGTTCCGGTTATGTCAATCATGTATCTAGGACTTGTGCTTATTTTTCCCACCAAGTTTCATCCCGATCCCTCCACTCTAAGTGTTTTCCAAGATTTTAGGTTTCCCCTCTCCCAACCCCCAACCCCCCAATGTCACCAGATCCTGTCGGGATTTAAATGAGCAGCTCTGAGACACGATATCCTTCCAAACATCAAATTTCATTGAGATCTGATCAACCGTTCGTAAGTTAAAATACTTAAATTTTTCTATTTTTTCCGAATTAACGGGCCCCAACCCCCCCCCCAGATGGTTAAATCGGGAAAACCACTATTTCTGATTTAATCTGGTCCGGTCCCTGATACACATGCCAAATTTCATCGTCCTAGCTTACCTGGAAGTGCCTAAAGTAGCAAAACCGGGACCGACAGAATTTGCGATTGCTATATGTCACTTGGTTAATACCAAGTGCCATAAAAACGGAATTTTAATACCAATAGATATATCAAAAGAATCAGAAAAAAAAACTTACAAAATACTGTCTACATGTATGAAATGACCTAAGATGGGTGTAGGACCCCAGAGTCTAGAAAAGGTCCTGGAAAAAAAGGATTATATTAAGATGTCCTCCGTACTTTAAATTTTTGATTTCAAATATACAAGTTTCATTAAGTTTAACGTTACCCATCAAAGGCTACGAGCCTGAGAAAATTTGCTTGATTTTGGGGGACACCCCCTAAAATCCATGAAATCTTAATAGAAATCTCATCATCAGGTCAGCGTACCAGAGAACCCTACTGTAGAGGTTATAAGCTCCTATCTACAAAAATGCGGAATTTTGTATTTTTAGCGAGAAGAAAGATGCGTGTTTATTTTTTTATTTTTCGGTTTGTTTTTCTGAGGAATGATCGTATCGATCCATTGGGCCTAGAAAATTGGGAGAGGGCTTATTGTAACGGAAATGAAAAGTTCTAGCTCCTTTTTAAGTGACAAAATTGGAGGGCAACTAGCCCTCCCACACCACTTTTTTCCCCAAAATCTTCCGATCGAAATTTTGAGATAGCTATTTTGTTCAGCATAGTTGAAAAGCCCAACAACTTTGTCTTTGGAGATAATATGGCCAACAGACCCTTTTCTGCTGGGGGGATTTTACATGGGGAAAATTTTACACGAAGAGGGAAGTTTTCAGGGGAAAATTTTATTGGGGGAATTCGCGAGAATTCCTGTACAAAATTTGTTTGTATATCTTGCTTTCTCTTTACCGACTCAATTTTACGCGCGAAGATGATAAAGGTTGGGGAGATTTTTTCATGGATTTGGAGCCATATATCCTGGCATTATTTAAAAATTAATCAGACATTAATTTAAAAAACAAGTTTTTTCAACTGAAAGTAAGGAAAATCATTAAAACAAACAGAAATTATTACGTATATGAGAGTGGTTGCCCCCTTATCAAAACGTCGCTCTTAACACTAAAGTTTAAATTTTTTCCAATTCTTTAAAAACCACTCCTGAAACACAAAGGTCGTTTAATTAGAGCAATAAGTAACTTTTTTAAAGTGCCGAAAAACGCTATACCTGTGCCTCTGATAAAAAGCTCTTTTAACAATACTAAAAACAACTTTAGCGGAAAGAGCGAGGTATTGACAAGGGGATGCACCCCCTCATCGATGCAATAATTTCTGTTCGTTTTAAGTTTTAATGTGGCTCCTTACTTTCAGTTGAAAAACCTTGTTCTTTTTATTAATTAATTAATTAATGCACAGAGAGAGAGAGAGAGAGAGAGAGAGAGAGAGAAAGCAAGAGAGAGGAAGAGTGGGAGAGAGAGATATACTACTTAGGATCAAGTCAATCAGCCTTTAAATTAATATGCTTTATTCCATCCTTATTAAGACTTTTCTAAGTGATAGAAGATTCCTAAGTTCCTTTTTTTTCAAACACATGAAGTATCAGAGATTCCATTTTGCTGTCTTATGAGTGGTTCCATAATGCCATATGGATCCCCCTATCTTCCTCCAAAATGTATGCTACTTAAGATTAAGTTATACAACCTCTAAACTTATATGTTTTAAGCCATCCTTATCAAGACTTGATGTTATTTCTAAGCGATAGAAGATTTCTAATTTTCTTTTTCAACCGCATAAAGTATCAGTGATTCTATTTTGCTGTCTTGTGAGTGGTTCCATAAAGCCATATGAATCCCCCTAACTTTCCCCAAAATATATCCTACTTAGGATCAAGTTATACATCCTATAAATTAATATGTTCTGATTCCATTGTTTTATTGTGAGAAATTGGCATCCTCTGAAATTTATAATTTAGAATATAATTTAGAATATATAATTTAGAATTATAATTTCTCTGTAAATTTAAATGAGTTCTAATATTTATACAGTTATGTAAAAACTGGTTTTTTTCTAAAATGTCTGAACTGATTTGTGGTTAAATTTGAGTGGTTTTTTGAACCCAACTACCAATTCGAATGAAACCACATTATAATGTATTACCAATATCTCTTCGCTAAACAAACAACAAAAGAAGAGATCACAGACAAGCGTTATAAATTGGAAACTAATCTCTGGTTTTTGTTATCTATCATACCTTATATGAATCTTGGAAAAAGAAATCAAGATATTTGGATCTACATAAATCCTTTTTTTTAAGAAAATGACCTGAGCATTCTTGTTTGGATTTATTTCGGTGGTTGGGTGTAGCTTAAAAAAAAGATAGAAAAGAAAAAAATGCCCAAAATTAAAGATTATATTTTCCGAACTTGGAAAGTTTTCGCCTAGTCACATTGGAGAGTTTCATGTGTTCCTTATGAGGAAGGGAGTGTGTGTCATGACTAAATAAAGTATTCAAGGAGACTCACCCTTAGGAGACTTTTTCAAAAAAAGGTTGGGCATAAATTAAAACGTTTTAAAGTCTTGATAGTTAGTAATATCTTAATTAAAATGAAAACTGACTTGGTTATACTTGGTTATAAATTTGAGAACAGAGAGGTGTAAATACACAGAGACCTTGGTTTCAAATTAAGTCATTAATTTGATGTAAAAATTATTGTTGATATAAAATTTGATATAAAAATACTTTTTCATATAAAAATTTGATAGAAATATTTGAGAATAAAAATTATTCACAAAATTATTTGATAGCTGTCGATATGGACTAAATAATTTAATTATTTGTTAAATTATTCAAAAGAAAAATACATTTGAATACACAGCTATAGGGAACCTAATGCCTGAAAAGAGCTAAAAATAAAAAAGGCAACGCTTGTATAATATATATTAAATATCGTGTTTTATGCAATCAGATGTGGATTTATTTTTGGCCATAATTTCACTTTAAAATTTGCTGTCTGTCTAGATCTAACATAAAGGCACATGAAAAATTTTGCAAGGGGGGAGGGAGTAGGTACTACCAGGTGTGTGTCCCTAACGATTATTTTATAGGGACTAATTCTACACTTCTTCTCTAAGTGATACTTTTTAGATTATAGGGATTAGTCACGTCAATTGGGGGAAAGGGAGAGAGGTGCAAATATCCTCTTCCCAGATTTAGAAGATACATTTTTGGGTGTTTTCGAGGGAAAATACGTTTTTGGAACTTTAATGAAAAAAAATAATAAAACAACGAAATTTCTCTATATATTTTGTAAAGTACACTAGGAACTTAAAAATCAATTAAATCTGCTATGTTTTCATTTGATTTGCATATTCAGGTTGATGCTTCTCTTAATTTAAGGAAAATAAAATACTCTATGAACCTGGAGAGAAATTAACTTTTTTAAAATCATTCAGTTTAAGTTGGATTTGACATTTTTACCAATGCGAAAAGACATAACTCAGTCACACGGTGTTTTAAAACAGGTAATGATTTCTAATTTTGGAGGCGAATCCAAAGAATTTTATAGCTTCTGTATTTTAACACTTCTTACCTTGAACTTTATCCAATTGTTTTTCTCGAAATCAAATGACTCAGAAATAAGGTCTTAAACATTCCTCACTATGCATTTAAGAACGATTTTCATTTCGAATTTCCCGGGTTGCAAAAATCCCAGTTTCCGGTTGTTAAAAAAGCGATAAATTTCCTTGAGAATTGGATCCTTTGCTCAGGATGAGTGAAGCGAACTTTTTGCAAAAAGCGTTAAATCACTCTTTTTGAATGAGTAGAAAGATTTTGGAATGAATCTATAAGATCTATTTGAGTGTGTCACTGTTTTTGTTTCCTGTTAATGGCTAGAAATATAGCCAAACTAAAAATTTAATGCCTTCAATTACCATGGACAGTGAATATTAAATTTGAATGTTTGAATAGGAAGTTGAAATTTACACAACCTGTAAATAAAGAAAAATTGAGAGCCCAATTATAAACGAAAAAGATTTCCAGATGGAAGCATGCATTTGCTGGTCGTAGTTGGTGCCAAATAAAAAAAGTAACATGGTTGAAAAATAAGCGAAAAATAAGCTAAAACAAATGGCAGTTATTTGAAATAATGTCAAACATGTTCTCCAATTGGACGTTAAACACGTCCAATGAATCAAATTACACATTTTGCGCATATCTTTAGGAAAGTAATATCTCTTTTTTCCAACAAAAAGAATTTACATTTTTGCTTATTCGAAACACAGTACGTAAAAGGATGTGTGTATAGAAAGAGTGGGGGAGTCCATGTTCTCTCTCTGAAATTTTCGAAAAATTTTAGAGTCTGAAATTTTACACTTTCTTATAATTTACTTGTTTTTAATGTTTTGACGACGGTAGGTAATCAGTATCATTCACTAATGCTGGAGTGCCACAAGGTGCCAAATTAAGACCTCTTTTATTCTTTATTTAAATAAATAACATTCCTAGATATATTTTAGAGACTTGATTATGTGTAAAATATTTACCGTCTTATCATTCATGTTTTAAAAATAAACTTTACTGTCCATCTTTTACAAATTTAAATCCCTCCAAATCCCCCCAACTAATAAAACCAGTGCTTACCTAAACTCCATACCAATTATATTTCTTTGAATTTAATTCGTTCGGACACTTTAAATCTTTGCTGAACTTTTTTTTTGACGACGGAAGGTAATCAGAAGTATCATTCACTAATGTTGGAGTGCCACAAGGTTCCAAATTAAGACCTTTTTTATTCTTTATTTAAATAAATAACATTCCTATATATTTTTCAGACGCTGGATTATATGTAGAATATCTACCGTCTTATTATTCATGTTTTAAAATAAACTTTACTGTCCATCTTTTACAAATTTAAATCCCCCAAATCCCCCCAACTAATAAAACCAGTGCTTACATAAACTTATTTCTTTGAATTCAATTCGTTCAGAAACTTTAAATTTATACTTAACTTTTTTTCAACGGTTGAGTTGCATAGAAACAGACTAAATAATTTATTTTGATAAGAAAAATCAAAAGTGCCAGTAATTCCAGAAAATTTCCAATCCTTTCTTACCGCAAACTTCTAAGACCTCTTCTCCGGTGAGCAATTTATGGGAGAACTTACAAATGGTTGACGAATAAGCTAAGGGAATGAAATTTATGATGAAAATAGGGAATAGGGACAGATTGTATTTACGGCTGGAAATATTTCCCTGTGAAGTAAGCCGGATAAGCCAATATGACTGAGTTATAAGACAACTAAAGACTTACCAAATATACAGAAAAGGCAATGGTAAGAAATATTGCAATTACTTTAGAAAATAGCGGAAATGGCTTTAAAAGTATTGTTTGGCAATAAAGCTATTTAGGAGGGTGACAATAATTTGTGATATGAGCCGCTTCGATGCTAAACTAATTAAGTCCATTAAAACAAATTGAAAAAGAAGAAAGACTGAATCCAGGGGAGGGGGTTTGTCCAGTTTGTAAAAAAAAGTCATGAAAATGCATATAACGAAATTTATAATGCGTTATTTAAAGATTTTCTCATAAACTTCCCCTCAGAATAAATCTTCCCCCCCCCCGTAACAAATAAACCTGGATACATCCTTGAAAAAAGATTAATAATAAAACAAAAAAAACACAGAAAAAAAATTTCAGGTTATATATGTATATATATATATATATATATATATATATATATATATATATATATATATATATATATATATATATATTATTTAAAAATATATATATTTAAAAAAATATGTATTTTAGATATAAACTGCAGGAAAAAGAGATTTAAATTTATCTCTGCCACTCTTAGATATACGCTCGCGTTCTTATTGATTGGACTTCGGCGGATGTCAGTAATTACGTATCTGCAGTAAATTTTACGATACATAATTCTAGATTAATTTCATACTACGTCTTGCTATAATTGCTCTGTAATTTCGAAGGCTATCCTTCTGCTTCTATTCAACAGAACTAAGGATGAAGAGTGAGGGGCGGATAACTATGGAACCGGGTGCAGTTTCTCTTGTTGATGTAAATGAGAGTGGAATTGCGAGCTACTTCCAGGCAAGGCTGTATCCAGGTGGGAGGGGGATACCTGATTTGAATCCCATTCCGAAATTTGTATCCGACCCATAAAAAGTAGCAAAGATGCATTTAAACTAATTTTGACGTGTGTGGTAAAGATTTTTTTTAAAACCTTTCCCCTCCCCCCAAAAATTCCTGGTTACAATCCTTCTTCTAGACTAGGCTTAAGAAGCATGCTACAACAGTGATTCGACTCAGTAACGTGAATTTACGAGTAGGGAAAAATGTATTTTCCAGTTGGCCGTATCCAGAATTTTTGCTCAGGAGGGTTATTTTTGTTCAGAAGGAGGGGCATAGGCTCCCCTGGCTCCTAATTGACACTGTTCAAGGCCGTATCCATTATTCCTGTTTGGAAGGGTTATTTTTGTTCGGGGGGGGGGGCAAAAGGCGCCTCAATTTTAATACGCATTTTTTTTACTTTTCTATGAGTCAGACAAAATTTTGGAGGGGGTTCAAACCCGGTAACCCCCCTCCCTGGATACGTGCTGGAAACAGTAGCCTCTATTTTTCTTTATGACTCAGTGAAAATCGACAGCGTACCAAAATAGGAGCAATAAAAACACTACTGTTGAATCAGACATGGATTTATTGGCTGAATTTTTTCTAGTTGACACGGAGTAAGTATTTGGCAATCGATTGAACATCTGAAAATGTGTTTTTCTCGATTGTTTTAAATCGCTGGATTGACGAATTGCATGTGTCGCTAGCTTCAGCTGCTCTGAACCAGGGTAATTAAACAAGAGAAAAGCGGAAATCATTTTTTCATTGTGTCTAGAATTGTTTTTGCGAACACTGTTTCAGACTATAAGTAGATTATCGTGCTGATTAGAAGAGGTACCCTGTCAGTTTTAGTGTCAAGTTGTACAATAAAAAAGATGTATTACTATATTAGGAAATTCGTTTGAAAACTAAAACCCAATGGCACCCATTCATCGAAATATTGGGTGTCACCGATTTTTTTTATTTTGTAAAAATATAAACAAAATGTGTTTTTAAAAATGTGTTTTTAAAATGTGTTTTTAAAAATGTGCTTTTGTTCGATGTTTTTGGCAATGAAAAACAAAAAGGTGATTTTCAAGGTCTGATATGATCTTCCCTCTCCCCAAATAGGTGCTCCGGCTAAAAATGGTGGAAAATAGCTCCAAGATGTTTAAAAATAGCCAATTTAAGTTGAAATTAAATAAAAAAACTAGTTTTTATTTAACTGGAAGTAAGGAGCCACATTAAAATTTAAAACGAACAGAAATTACTCCGTGTGTGAAAGGGGATGCTCCCTTCTCAACGCCCCGCTCTTTACGCTAAAGTTTGACTCTTTCTGTCAATTCTAATTTATTAAACAGTAAAAAAACCTTAGCGTAAAGAGCGGGGCGGTGAGAAGGGAGTAGCCCCTTTCATACACGGAGTAATTTCTGTTCATTTAAAGTTTTAATGTGGCTCCTTACTTTCAGTAAAGAAAAAGCTTTTTTTATTTAATTTCCATCGTATCCATGGATGGTTAGGGTGTTTGAACCCCTCTTCCCTGAAATGTTTGTCCGAGTCGTAAAAATATAATAAAATGAAAATTAACTAATTTTTGATGTGTTTCTAAAGTTTTGTTGACCCCCGCCCCCGAAAAAATCCTTGATATGTTCTTACCATGTGTGATTCATTTCGATTTTCTATAATTTCTTAAATATTCTGATTATATTGTCTCTTGGTAGTATTCTCACACATTTTTATATCTCCCTGAAGCTCACCCTTCTCTCAAATTAATTTCCACTCGCGTGTCTGATACCATTAATTGCCAACAAAAAGTGCTAAACAAAAATTGTAAGAGTTCTCACTTATTCCCTTTTGTGCATTTTCAAATCAAAATTTTTGCGAAGACAGTGATTAAAAAGGAATCTAAATCAAAGTTTTAAATGTATATAGCGAAATAATTATGTTCAGCGAAATTTAGAAAGGAAAAAAAAACGTCTGCCCAACGTAAAAAAACTTCTTGATGAAAATCAGCTAAAAACTTTGTTAGATCTGTTCGGAAGCACCCTAGAATGCAATTAGAGATTGAAGCAGGGGGTGAAAATCCCTCCGTAGATCTTGAGAAATACCTTGTTTTTTTCATAAAAAAAACGAAAAAAGTGCCCTCTCTAGGGTTTGCAAAGTATATTTCATGGGTCTTGATGAAAGAAACTTGTGAAAAAGATACTTGTCCCCTCCTTCCTACATTTTCGTGAATTGGCATTCCCATTTTCTCAGGGAGTTATACAATTAAATATTATATCGCATGCCATCTGGTTTCGAACCTGCATTAATGACTAAACTATCAATTAAGTCCCCGGATACAGATCTGCTTGATAAAAAACTATTCTGTCAAAAGTTTAAATCTCAAGACTCAGTTTAAATTATAATTTGAGCTACAATGCCGTAAATCGGATGGTTTCTGTTGCCAAGTAGAATAGTTTTTACTATAAACAAATCCTCATTCAGTGTTTTTTTTCCTTGTGTTTTTCTTTTGTCTTGATATTCAGTTATGATGCGATTATCATTTAGAGACATATATCAGCTGAGGCAATTCTAAGGTTTTATGTTACCTGAGATACTTTTACAAGCAGGGGCGTCCATTCATAAAAATCTAAGGAATGGGATTTTTTTTTAATCAATGAGGAAGTGTTGTTTTTTCATTTCTTGTCGTGTAAGTACCAAAAAAAGGCGTTTTCCAGTGAAAACCTACCCAAAAAATCTGCACCCCTACCGAAAACACCTTTTGATACCCTCCGTAAGCGTTTCATCGCCTCCTTAAATGAGTTGCTCATGTTTTTGTTTTCGGGGGATTTTTCCAGGGGAGCTACAAGAAAAACTATAAAAACGTATCAAAAATTTATTTTTATGCACTTTGTTACTATTTACTTGTCAATCTGACGGAGGGGAGGGGATCAACAGATTGCTGATTGGATTTTGAGGATGAAAAGCGTTATGGGTTTTATTGCAAAAATATGGCCCTAGAAGATTCGATTCTACTTTGTTTTAGCAGGTAAATTTATGGTTCTATAATATGTAGTTAAGTTTCGTGTGAATTTAAAAAGTCATTTTGATCCATCATGAAAGTTCATGTGGAAGCCATATGTTTTATGTTTTTGTTATGTTATACATACATTGTGTTTTCTCCAATATGTTTTACATACAGTATCAGTTTCATAGTTTCGATAGAATTCACTTCTTCTTCCCATTTAGGGGAGGCCCTAGGAGGTTTAGATCATCCCTTCCCCAGAAATGTTTACTATACTCATGAAAATTTGATTAAAGTGTATCAAAAATTTGATGCGTTTTAAAAAGTATATTTTATAACCACCCCCCCCCCTTCTCCGAACAAAAATCCTGGATACGGCCCTGCCTCTTCTTCTTTGAAAAACTTCAGTCAATACAAATTTACTTGATTTTGACTTGAGATTGAATATTGCTTGATTTTGACTTGATACTTTAATGCATGTATTTTCTTTAATTTCGTAAAAAAATTCGAAAAAAATTTCGAAAGTTCTATTAAGAACTATGTTTCTGAACTTTTCATGAAAAAAACAACTTTTTATGGACATAAGACATTTTTGCAACAAAATCTAAAGAAAGAAACTTAACTACCCTTTTTTATTGAATGGTATATATTTGAATCAGCGAAAGATATTTTTTGCTCGAATTTTCTGTAATTTCGTGGCCTGATCATGAACTTCAGAATGAAAAAAAAAAAACAAAGCAAGTAAATTATTAGAAAATTGTGATTTTCAGGTATGAGTACGGGTCTATGAAGGCTGTATACAGGAAAAGGTTAGGGGGTTTAAACCCCCACCCTGACATTTTGTTCGACTTGTAAAAATGTAACTAGAATGCATATAAACAAATTTTGATGTGTGTTTAAAGTTTTTTGTATACCCGCACCCCGAAAAAATACCCTCCCAACTAAAAACCTGAATATGGCCTTGGTTTAAAGATGGAAAAGTTCATGGTAATTACTTATTATCCCAACCAGACTCAAGAAGAGAAGTTAGGTTAATCATAATGAAATATACCTAAATATGATGAAAATATAATACTTAGATCAAACAGATCAAACTTCTTGAGTGTGGGTGGGATAATATGTAAGTACCAAATTCATTACTTTTATGTTCTGATTACTTTTTTTTTAAAGTCTGCACTTATCTGTTATACAGTAGGCCTATACACTTCAGAATTTGAATCTAGAGGTATGGGGTTGAAACAACTAAGATGCTTGGGAGATAGGTAGGATAAACATAATTTGGGCTGTATATTCCCTCTTTGGGAGGGGGATAAAGTATAGCGGGGCTGCATGCAAAATGTAACCTAATCTAACCTAACCAAAATATCAACTAAATACTTATTAAAATATAGCTGTGTACTGGCTAACAGATAAGTACAAAAAAGTCAAACTTTTATTTCGTTTTTAGTAGTATTGTTACTGAAAAACTTATCAAAAGTTATATTGGCACATCATTGGTACCTTCTAAAAATATCATGACTGAGTGCATTTTCAAATAACGTTACGAATTGATACCTCCTAAAACGCGTCAACAAAATTAAATAAAAATCGCCGTGTCATGTTGACGATTGCGTGAGCGGATGTCGATACCATCGTCTTCCCTGATGATAAAAATCAGTTAGGACATGTAATTGAGTTTGTGGCGAACAGATGTCAATAGTTTTCGATTCACATCAGCGAATGGGTCATTTTTGAAAGAAAAGAAAAAAGGAACGGAAATAGAATTTAATTATTTTTACCATTGATGGTACCCAGAACTCATTCTTGATTTTCGGGATATTATATAAGTACCGATATAACAAATAAATATATATGTATACATTATATATAGATTATATAAATATATATATATATATTATATGTATATTATATATATATATATATATATATATATATATATATATATATATATATATATATATATATATATATATATATATATATATATTATATATTCAGAACACACTCAATAAGTCAAGTTTGGTTCTTTCGTGAAACAAACTACGATGCAGGTACATTTTAATTAAATATTCGATGCTTGTTCATTATTCAATTGATTCAATTCAGAACACACTCAAGAATTTTGCTGAGAAAATCCAGTTTCGTAGCAACAAAGACAAAACTCAATTTATTTTGCTACGCATAGTGATAGAAAATAGTGTCTGAACATGGATTTTGAGATCGTTAATGAGAAAATTAGGAGATTGTTTATAAAAGTAGAAGAGTTGTTAGAACTACATGTGGGTGAGTTAAAACTTAAAGCTATGAATATGGAGAGCTGGGCAAGAAGTGTACGAAGCTGTTCTGGGTTCAGGCAGGTTTGTTCTGCAGTGGGGTATTAGTAGTGGTATGGACTTTTTGCTATATGACATTTTGCCATCCGCTTTATGGTCTATGACCTTGAAATCATCTTGGCTCTATGACCTTGATTACTTCTTATCTCACAAGATTTGACGTCTCTTGAAATGATATGGATTCAATAAAAAAAAAAAAATCTTTAGAAGGTACTTACGTGTTATAGTGACCAAACTAAAGTAAAGTTAGGTTAATCGTAACAAAAAATACCAAAATAATAAGAAAAATATAATGTTTTAGTAACAACAATTATGGAAACTACAAAAGAAAATTGTGAGAAGCATGCGGCCCAGAACGCATTATATTAAATACTTAATTTAACCACATCTATATATTAAATATTCACTTAAAATATACCTGCATAGATACCATTTATTTCGGTCAGGTTGAGCTGATTATCTCCGAATGGACTCAGAAAACTGTTTCATTACAGGTCAAGAGCAAACAAAGCGTGGTCTCTATAACACGTAAATACCCTGTTGAAAATATCTAGAAAAGATGTAGACGAGTATGGACTAACTCGTTAGACCATAAAGAAGTTTGACAAATACGAGGGGAGAAGGGTATTCAAAGAATAGAGGGATTTTGCAATTTCCTATTATTTTTTCCTAATAATTAATCTCTTTTTAACACTGCCTAATCACGGGTCTTGTACTTCTCCTGGCGTTACTTGTATTCTTTAGATCATTTTGAAGAAATCTAGGTACGCTTTTAGTAGCCATTCTTTGGTTGCGTATTTTGCTTCGTCGTATGTTGCGCATTGCACTGGACGACTTTCAGCTATTCTTTCAGTTTTGAGGATTAATAGGTCAAATGGATCCAGGTCAGCATTTCTTGATAATAAAATCTTTAAGTTGCTTTGGCCTTCTGAAGAGTTTAAAAGTATTACTTCATCAGATTCCCTAACACGGTTACCTTGTTGACAGGAATTCCGCCTGTTTTTCGAATGCCCCTCGTACATTTTTCCTTTTCATCTTTGAAATCATTTTTTAAAATTCGTTAAATTCCCCCTTATTTCCCCTGCAAGGTTCCTATTTTCAAATCTGAAAGAGGAAGGTAGCATCGCTACTATTTTCATCAGGGACCGATTGGAGAGTTTTGAAGCGCCAACTAATTTTCTAAGGGAAATCTTTCCATAATAAAATACGCTTCATCCGGATAATGTTTAATTCATCAGCTTGTTGCAGTATATTGCGAATTTCAATTTGATTTAAATTCTCCCAGTTTGACTGTTTGGAACATCAGGTTTGAGCAGCCTGCATTGTTGATTTATTTAGTTTAATAATGTTTTCCTGGTTTATTGAAAGCTTGCTTTCAAACTTTCAAACTGTTAGTTTGCCTTCATTATAATTCAGTGGTATATTCGGGAAATTTGAATGACAAGTTGAGAATTTCCTAATTACCGCAGAATCTGATTGAAGGTACCACCTTTCCAGTAATACAAACAACCGAGAGTTTGCTCTTAAAAAATATTGTGATTCTAAAAATTTTCCTTCTTTTTATTGGCTTAAAACTTCACACAAAAAGCCAATTAGGTTGTGTGTTCGTTTTGTTGGCTCAAATCGTGCCAGGCCATCTGGTTGTTTAATGTATGTAGATATGGGTTTTGGAAAGTGGGATCTTTTTTCCTTCCAGGAATAAAATAGTGTGATTGAGTAACGAAAATACGTAACAGAGAGAAGCCAATGGAATAAAAGCACATTTTTTCTTCAGAAAAAAATATTTCTTGAGAGAATAATGTTATTGACTGACGAAAATACATCGCAGAAATAAGTCAATGGAATAACAGTAAAGTTATCTGTTCAGAAATGATGAATAATGTAATTCATTGACGAAAAAAAAGTCACGGAAATAAGCCGATGGAATAAAAACACACTTTTCTCTCCAGAAGCAAGGAATAATGTGATTGGCTGACGAAAAACCGTCACAGATACAAGCCAATGGAATAAAAGTACTTTTTTTCTCTCCAGAAATAAGGAACAGCGTGATTGCCAGACGGAATACGTCACAGAAACAAGACAAACCTTCCTCTAACATAAAAAAAAAGTTTTATGCCTGTGTCATTAATGAAAATAAATATTAAAAACTTGAGATTAGCTAGGTATTTTATTTTTGGGGAATACGAGATGGGTATTTGCTGGAATGTCTTTTTGTGAGTATGGCAGTTTTCATGATTGTATTGTCCAACTTTCATATAAGGTATAGCGTATTTTTTGAAGTATGAGGTATTTTGTCAAGCATAAGATATCTTATGTTAGGTATTTTGAAAAAGACCTTGAATAAGTTCTCGTTGTATTTTTTTTTTAAGTAAATAAAAATGTAAAGACAAATTTGACCCGATTTTCCAAGAACCTAGTGTCCTTGCTTCTGGATTATTCTTGACCCTTTAAAACGTCTTGAAACGCTTGACTCATCTTATTGTAATGTATTTAGAAATTCTACTTGTATTTGACAAGAGTCTTGATCAACCAGTTCTCCAGTTCTTTGCCTTAAAATTGTTTTTGTGCTATAAAACTCTCTTTATCCTAAAGCTCAAATCCTCGAGATTTTTTTCTTTTTCCTTGAAGCGTTTAGCTTGTCTCTGCATATCGTGTACGGCATAGTGTCGCTGGCAGGGTTGCCACTCCAAGTGCTTTATCTCTGTTTCTAGGGATTTTTGTATTCCCTAAAGAAAAAACCCACTAAATCAGCGCGTAAATCACAAGATTCCTGAAGAAAATCACTAAATCAGCCAAGAAATCATTACAGTCTAGTGATTTTTTTTTTCCACCGGTTGGCAACCCTGGTTGCTAGTCTCATCGAAAGTCTAAAAAAGAATTCTTCGTGCTTCTGCTGCAGATCTCTGTTAGATATGACAGTAAAATAAATCTGGTACTTATCGGTTATATAATAGACACTATACAATTTCGACACAAGAAACTGGTCAAGTAACTTCTTTATACTGTCGATCATTTGGATGGCAAAGATCAGATGGGATAATAACCGGTTAGTTTGCTTTGACTAGTGATAGAAAATAGTGTCTCACCATGAATGTTCAAGTTAAGATTTGGTATTAGCCAGGGACCGAAGAATAGGCAATTATATTTCTCCGGGATAAGGGGTTGTTGCCCAAAACATAAAAAAAAATGCGATTAAATATAGCAATGGTTATTTTAATGAGATTACATTAAGCAATGGTTAGTTTACGCATTTAATATATGCTATGCCTTACCCCCCCCCCCCCTAATGTGCAAAAATATAGCCCGTCGAACTTCACTTCCCGAGTGTCTATTACATAACCAATAAGTACCATAAATGCTCCCACAGATACACTGTATTGGGCACAAAAATCTGAAGAATAAAAAGATTTGCATTATAGCGAAGGTTAGCGAATAACTATACATTGAAATTCAAAGTTCCATGCACACCTTTGCAGATACGTCAGCATTGAATTTCCGTGCACGGATTCTTAGGGCTATCATTTGAGAAGCAGTGAGAAACTATTCATGGTCTTCATAATTTATTCTTTCCAGTTGTCAGAGGATTTATCCCCTAGTCCTAATTAGTTCCATCATTGCTACAGAGGCGGTACTGGACAAAATATTTGGGGGAGGGCAATTGATTTTACCGACTGTATGATTATTTTTACCGTCTTAGACTGATATTCTTTCCTTGCTTTAATGACACACATTTCCGTCAACCCAATTACCCTAATGAAAAAAAATTAAGTCAGAAAAATATTTGTAGCAGTGTTTTAACGCCACTTCGGTTTTCGCCACCGCGGTGTTCCGCCACTTTTTAATTCAGGCAGGTCAGAACAGACATAGATATAGACATGACATAAAAACAGACAAAGACATAGACACAGATATTGACAAAAACATAGACAAGACATAGATATATACATAGACATAGATATATACACAGACATAGACTAACCTAACCTGCCTATTATGACCCAACTAATCCTCTTGATGATGCAAGGTTTCCTGGGTGGCGGAATACATACGGTGGCGGTAAAACATCCACACCAAAATATTGACTAACTACTTTATCAATCCAGTTCTTTCTAATGATAGGCCGAAAACATTGTGGGGGGGGGAGACTTCCCTCTCCTCATCCTTATGCATGACACCCCGTATTGCTATAGGCATTTTTATCTATTACCTCTTTTACTTCTTCTCCGTTGTCACTGTTTCCAATTTCATGATTTTCTCCATAATCCACAATGTTTCATATGTCCATATTTTGCAAATCAATAGAGACTTTCTGAAAATCGACCATTTTAAACCTGGGGAAGATTTGCTTTTAAAAACTTTTGAGGGTGTACAAAATGACGATGTTGCCTACAATTTATCATAACTGAATGAATAGCTCATATGCTAAATCTAACTAGTCCTCAAAACCCAACCGCAGAGAAAAGCGAAAGAGTTTAGTTTAGTTTCTTTTAATTGAATGTTTTATCTATAATTTAAGTGTAGACTTTAGGCTTACACGAATATTTTATTTTCCTGGGGGGGGGGGGTAAACCCCTAACGCTCCGCCTGATTATGGCGTTTGGTAGTTAAACTTGAAAAAAAAAATGTAAAGAGAAAATTTTGATTTTAGTGCCTCAATTTGAGAGAATGCAGATGAAAGACAAAATTTTGTTTTTATTTTCTATGGGGGGGGACAAATTCGTTGTTTTTATTTCTCCGAAGAAAATATAAAAAGGGAATTTTGGACGAAAATACACCCAAAAAACTGTTTCAAAATCTAGGGGACACATCCTTCCTCCCCAATTGACACACTGTTTGATTTGATTATAAAAGTTTTATATCATATATTGAGTTCTTGTGAGGGTCTCGTCCTCCTTTGTCGGTGCCTTTGCTCATCAGATTCCAATTTTAGTTTATTTTCTGACTGTCTTATAAGAAAAAGAGAAGCTTGTTATCTATAAAAATAAATTTGACGTGAAAACATTTTCTTTGGCTATAAAATAGTCCTATCTTTATTGTATAACTCCAATGTAGTTGAATTCACATGGGGAACATTCGACTATTTTTGTGCTGAAAAAACAACCAGTCTATTGCTTTTCTGTTTCTTCTTCCCAAGAGGATCGTTCTAGCGATTGACCACAGACCAAATTACTGAAAGAGAGCACTTATCAGGTTTTTATATGCTTGTAGGTTGTGACCTTATTTAAAGATCGTATTGTACCAATCCAAAAACATAATATTAGCTTGACCTTCTGTTTCAAACAATTCGTGGTAACGAACTGTAAGTAAGGAGCGACCCGGCTCAATAGTAATTGAAACTCCGAAAAACAAAATTTTGATATCAATAGATATATTGAAAGAGTCGGGTTATTACGGTGAATCCAAATATAAAATTTTCATTCAGTTTAGTTTTACCCATCAAAGGCTACGAGCCTGATAAAATTTGCCTGATTTTGACACCCTCTAAAACTCATATAATCTTAATGAAAATCACACCATCAGATTAGGCGTATTGGAGAACCCTACTGTAGGGGTTTCGAGCTTCTATCTACAAAAATGTGGTATTTTACATTTTTTTTTTGCCAGAAGAAGGATCACGGATGCATGTTTATTTTTTTCCCAAGGAGTTATCGTATTGATCCAGTGGTCATGGAATATCGGGAGATGGCTCATTCGGACGGAACTTAAAAGCTCCATTGCCCTTTTTAAGTCACCAAAAGATCAGAGGGCACCTAGGCTCCCTCCCACGCTCATTTTTCTCAACTTCGTCCGATCAGAATTTTGAAATAGCCATTTTGTTTAGCATAGTCGAAAGGCCAAAAAATATCCCTTTAGAGATAACATAATCACCCGAAGCCCCTGGGGAAAGTTATTTAAGTTTTAAAAGTTGCCCATTGTTAACCAATATTATTTGTTGTTGGGAAGTATTCATACATTTTTCGGGTGGGAGGAGGGGGTCAAGGGATTTTCTACGGGGAGGGTTTTCAATGGGAAGGGAAGTTTCCAGGAGGTGAATTTTTCACGGGAAAATTTTACGCTTGGAGAATTTACCAGAATTCCTATACGAAATTCTTCTTTTGTCTTGCTTTCTCTTTGCCGATTCAATTTTACGTGTGGAGATGTTAAGGGTAATTGTCCGGGGTAAATTTTCACCAGGATCGAATTGTTTAGAGAATTTTTCTGTGGGGAGGAGGTATTTTTCTGTGGAGGTGGAGGCATGTTTCCTGACATTATTTAAATAACGATCAGAAACTAAATAAAAAAAGAAGTTTTTTCAACTGAAAGTAAGGAGCAACATTAAAAATTAAAACGAGCAGAAAGTATTACGCATATGAGGAGGATTGTCCCCTCCTCAATACCTCGCTCTTTACGCTGAAATTTGAATTTTGTCCCAATTTTCTAAAAATGAGTCCTGAAACACAAGGTCCGTTTAATAAAAACAATAAGAAGCTTTTTTAAAAGTAATAACAAACATTAGCTTAAAGAGCAAGGTGCTGAGAAACCCCACTCATATACGTTATAACTTCTGTTAGTTTTAAGTTTAAATTTTCCCCCTTACTTTCAGGTAAAAAAAAACAACTTGTTTTTCTATTTCACTGTTAGTAGAATCGAGCGAAGAAGATTGAATGAGGATAATGCTCGTTCCACATTATGGTTACATTAGTGGATAAAATCAGGACCACAATCAAGAAGGAAATCGGGCCACAGTTTAGTTATACTTGTGTATAAAGATGGGTTATTTAGCATCTGGTCCATATTTTCTGGCCTATCTCGTCTGTTTGTGCCCTTTCGAGGATTACACACATGGCGTAGTGGAAATATCTAGATCCTTCGAGGAAAGTATTTCGTGTTTATTTTGGTGTAATGCAAGCGAGTGTGACAAATGGCCTTAAATATACTTTTTTTCAATGTTAGTTATGATTCTTTTAAATGCATAATATGGCTAAAATCAAAGTTGAAAGAGTGATTTTTTGCTCTTTGAAAATTTAGAAGTCGTATCTGACATTATAAAATAATTGTCATTTAACTGAAATATCGAGCAGTATTCAAAGAGATAGTAAGTAGGAAAATATATATTCGATCATACTTTAAACCACCACTCTACATTATTCTGCTGATCCTTTTTTTGGGAAAGTCTAGTAAAAAGTTCTTGGCAGCCACCTCAAATATGTGAAAATGTCAGATACAGCTCACTTGAGGATGATGCCTCAAAGAATGCATTTCAATACTGAAACATTCTGACTCTCATTGAGCCTTCAGAGGAATATAGAATTAGTTTTAGGGAAAGGATTTAGAATTGATGCTTAATCTCTCTTGATTTCCGGGATTAAAAGTTATATTAACAAAAACTAGAAACTGAGCAAATTTTGCCATCGAACATTAAATCATTTTTGAGAACCCACTTATAGTACCAAGGACGTCAAAATGAAAACATTTTCGGTCCTTGCCTCCATCTTAGGAGGCAGGCAATAACTCTGTTGACTTTCTAAGTTTTCTTTTTGAAAACCATAGCTTTCTAGCTTTTTGTTCTTTCGGCTGTTTCAAAATTGTGAAATCTTTAGGGCAAACTACATTTCCGTCAGTGTTGCCTTGCTTAAGCGTAAAAAATTCTGCAAAATCCTTTAGTTAAATTCAAAAAATACTTTTCATCCGTAAAATTTAAAAATTAACAATCTGGTGATTTCCACGGACAAATACACCTCCAAAGAAGCCATTTCCTCTTAAGTTGTTTGGTGCGACGTATTATAGCTGATTTTCCACCCACGTTTTTTTTTTCCAAATGTAGGACCTACTTCTACCAAAACAACATAACTGAATATGGAGATCTTTATCACTAAAGTTGAGTTTCCGATTTTCCCATTTAACCAATTGAATTCTTTAATTTTCAAGTTTTTGAAAATTTGTTTTTAGATAAATTAATTAAATTCATTAAATTTCATTTCCATTGTCCTTGGTACCTCAATAGACCTATTACTGAATATTGAGCAGGAAAACGGCCGCCAGACATCACAATCAATGGTAGTAATAGAGAGGCAGACCCAAATACTGGTTTCGCCTCCTTTACCCACCTGGCTACATCGACGATCTCGTTGAAAACCACACTACCTATTATTAATTAACAAGTCTATGGCAGAATTGTTAATTAATATGTGCAAATGTTATTAATTTTTTTAGACCAAACAGCTTTCAAGTGCAAATTGGAAGGGACAGGATGAGGGTCTTTGCCCTCTAGATTTTTTACCTTCACTTTTGACCCCATAGATTTTGAAAAATATCTTCGTAGGGCTAGTCCGAGTCTAGTGCCAGTCTCCACTTTTATAAGTTACCCATGCTGTTTGGTCTAAGATTTGATACAGAAGTTGAAACACCATCTATTGAATTGGCTTCAACACCTTCTTTTTAAAAACGAAGGCAACCGGACTGCTTAAATTACCCTTGTTTCCAATGTTAACGCCAATTTCTCTCCTCGCGAATGTTTGCTCCTTGGAATTTGTTGCCCTTCCCCTTTTCATTTCAAGGCTCCCTTCATTTATTGTGAGATTTCCCCAAACACAAGCAGTTTTTCCTATTTTTATGGATCAGTTAGAAAAAGAGCAGAAAAAAGATTAACAAAAAAAAGATAAGAAGTTCCAAAATCTTCCGTCACGTCGTGATTCTTAGAGAAACATTTCAGGTGTTTTTGTGTGTTTTTTATTTTTTGTTTTCTTTTTAAATGGTACACATGATAGAATTATGGAGTCAGAAAATGTGCCTGAAAATTCTGCTGGCTAAAAGTTATGTACTTTTGACAAATTAGTAATATTAACATCTAAACCTAATCGAGAAAATGTTACATTCTACCGAACACTTCCTTTTTTTCAAGTTGAAATATATATTTGTACAGAGGATAAAACTTGTCATGAAATCATTGAGATCATTTTAAATTCAATTTTCTACTTTATTTTTATCTCTATTTTTTTGCTGAAAGTTTAGCCCGCCCGTTTTTATTACATTTGTCAAACAAACAAAAACGAAAATATAGAAAAATATGTATTACTAAAAAATAACTAAGAAAACTAAGGGTATTCGCAGCCAGTGGATGAAAACGTAAAGAAAAAACTCAAGCAGATATTATCGAGTAACACCAAGTGTCCAAACCTTAGCCCCCTCAAAAGATTTTGGAAGGTCGCCACTGTGGAAAACTTGTGTGGACATCCTGGGTTAAGTAATATCACCGCACTCGCTAAGAAACAGTAAATTTATCTGTAAAGGATGTTATAACTAGAAAACTATTTATTATTTTACTTATAGTTCTATACAGAAAATTAAATCAATACGACCTTTGTACGGACTCACAACGTAACATAGCCACAACAGGTAAATGCAACAGCGAGTAAAAAAGTGGGGGCTATTTTGTGGATTCGATTAGCCTGTGAAAATACGTCACAAAAATAAACCAATGGTATTAAAGCATACGGTAATTGTATGAAATACTCTCTACCTAATATTCTTCATCAAACAGTTCGTGGTAACGAACTGTAATAAGGAGCGACCCGGCTCAATAGGATCAAAAGGTCACCGGATCAAAATTCTGAGATAGCCATTTTATTCAGCATAGTTGAAAAATCTAATAACTATGTTTTGGAGACGACTTGCTCACCCCCAGTCTCCGCGGGAGGGGCTGCAAGATACAAACTTTGACCAGTGTTTACATATACTAATGGTTTTGAGTAAATATACAGACGTTTTCAGGGGAATTTTTTTTGGTTGGGGGGAGGGTTTGAGGGAAGGGAGTTTCATGGGAGGATCCTTCCATGGAGGAATTTGTCATGGGGGAAGAGAATTTCCATGACAAATTCATGGAATTTAGAAAAAAAAGATTTTCTAGCATTATTTAAAAAACAATGAAAAAATAAATGTGAAAAGTTTTTTTTTACTGAAAGTAAGGAGCAGTATTAAAACTTAAAGCGAACAGAAATTATTACGCATATGAGTTTACGCTAAAGTATTTTTAGTAATTTCAATTATTTATTCTACGGCCTTTGTGAATCAGGGGTCATTCTTAAGGAATTGGAACATAATTTAAGCTTTAGTGCAAAGAGTGAGATGTTGACGAGAAGACGAATCCCCTCATATACATAATAAAAACATACGTAAGCTGATTCGTAAGTTAGATATGTTTTTACTAATAAAACGTTCGTAAAAAATTGAAAGTTCTATTTGCCTTTTTAAGTACCCAAAAATTGGAGGGAAACTAGGCCTTCTCCCACACTCTTTTGTTTTTCTTAAAATTGTCCGATAAAAACTATGAGAAAGCCATTTAGCCAAAAAAAAAAAACAATATGCAAATTTTGTTTTAATTGTCCATGTGCGGAGAGCCAAAATCCCGACATTCATTAATTCAAAAATGTTCAGAAATTAAATAAAAAAACAAGTTTTTTTAACTGAAAGTAAGGAGCGGCATTAAAACTTAAAACGAACAGAAATTACTCTGTATATGAAAGCGGCTGTTCCCTCCTCAACACACTGCTCTTTACGCTAAAGTTTTTTACTATTTTAAAAAGTAGAGTTGAGAGAAAGAGTCAAACTTTAGCGTAAAGAGCTGGAACTTGAGGAGGGAACAGTCCCTTTTATATATGGAGTAATTTCTGGTCGTTTTAAGTTTTAATTTCGCTCCCTACTTTCAGTTTAAAAAACTTGTTTTTTTTATTTAATCTAAGTAGAAACCAAGTTTTACCGTTTTATTTTTTGTCCATGGTTTTATTGACAAACGAATTTGGGCTCTATATTTGGACAATAGGGGGGGAGGGGTAGAGTACCTTTGTAGTTTGCATTAATTAAGTATTATATTTTCTTATTTTCTTTAGTATTATATTTAATAAAGATTTAGCGTCAGTGAAACAGACCCGATATACTTTATCCCCCCCCCCCTAATGTTCAAATAAATAGCCGAATTTGTTTCAAAGTATTATGTTTTAATCTTACTTTGGTATATTTCATGAGGATTGAGCGTCAGAGAAACATATATGAAGAATATTAGGTAGGGGGTATTTCACACAAGTACCAAGCATACTTTTTAACATTGTGATACCTAATGCTCTTTAGTAACATTTTAAAATCTTAAATTTAAAAGCACTAGGTTTTAATGCAATGAAATTGCTTCGTGTTGTGAGAGAAACTTAATGTTATATCTTTTTGTTTATCATTTAACTGACTGAAGAAACAATAAAAGTACATGGTTTTAAGTATTTTGGTTACACCATTTGGACGGCTATATAACCCACACACAATGAGGTTATGTTTTCAGATAACTGTATTTCATAATATCTTCGATATATATATATATATATATATATATATATATATATATATATATATATATATATATATATATATATATATATATATATATATATATATATATATATATATACATATACGAGGCGCGTTTTTTAATTAAGGTCCGTTTGATCATAAGTACAAAACGAATGATTATTTAAAAAAAGTAGGTTTATTTTCAAAAAATACGTACTTTCCTCTTTTTAGCAGCATAGTCGAGCAGTTTGTTGTAACACATGTCATGAACCTCTGAACTAATTTTAAAGTAACCTCTGTGTAAAATCTTGCCGCCTGTTCCATTAACCTAGAATTCACTTACGTTTTTACATCGTCATCTTCACTGTAACATTTGCCACTGAGGTGTTGCTTGAGGTGGAGAAGCGGATGGTAATCACTCGGCGCAAGATCGGGACTGTATTGTGGGTGATCTAAAACTTCCCAGCCAAAACGGTCCAACAAATTACCAAATTAGTCTGTCCAGCAGCGTGAGATCTTGCATGGTCATGAAGAAGGACAATTTCCTTTGTCAGCATACCAAGTTGTTTTTTCCGAGGGTTAGTCAGTGGTTCCTCCCTTGCATTAGGTTGACCAAAAAATTACACTATCCCTATTCCCTAACACCGACACCATGATTTTGGGCTGGGAGAGAGGATATCCGGCCTTCAAATTTCAGGGGAGTGTGTGTGTTTCAATTCCATGTTCTGTTCCTTCTATTCGGGCTTGATATGTGAAATCCGTGTCTTGTCTCCAATTCAACTGGTCGCCACCTCAGTGGCAACCGTTAAAAAGATGACGACAATGTAAAAACAGCAGTGAACTCTTGGTTATTGGAGCTGGTGGCAAGTTCTTACAAAGACTTTACTCTAAAATTAGTTTAGAGGTGTGATAAGAGTTTAAAAAACTTGTTAAATATGTCGAAAAATAGAGTAAAGTATACACTTTCTGAAAATAGATTTACTTTTTTGAAATAATATTTCGTTGTATATACATATATATATATATATATATATATATATATATATATATATATATATATATATATATATATATATATATATATATATATATATATATATGTATATATATATATATATATATATATATATATATATATATATTATATATATATATATATATATATATATATATATATATATATATATATATATATATATATATATATATATATATATATATATATATATATATATATATATATATATATATATATATATACATATATATATATATATATATATATATATATACTCGATATATATATCGGTCGGCATTCACCGATGAATGTCCGAAATACTTTTTTTTCTCCTTGGATTTCGTCAGCATTGCCAGTCAACGTTTTTAGTTTTATGCAAGTTTCGCTGGTGATAGGTTAGGTTGGGTTAGGTTAGATTATGTTTTTAACTTGTTTCTGAAATTTATTGCCTAATTTAACCAAACCTAGCCTAACTTTTACCATCAAATCTTACATAAGACTGAAAAGGCCAATTCGCAAAGCTAATTGAATCCAAGAGAAGAAAAAGGGATTCCTGATATATATATATATATATATATATATATATATATATATATATATATATATATATATATATATATATATATATATATATATATATATATATATATATATATATATATATTATATAATTATTTATTCTTGCTGAAAATTTGAAGAACTATTTAATCTAGAAACATGAAAATTCATGTATAATATAAAAATATACGTACCTTTATCTGACATCTGTTATTTGTGTTTTACCCCCCCCCCCCCCTCCCCCTCTGGATATGATATTACCGAATGCCCTTAAATACATATATGTGTGTGTTTTAGGTAAAGATGGCATGCAAGTAGGCAGTCCAGAAGAGGAAGCCACAAAAGAAGAAAGAATTGCTCATATATTAAGTGAAGCTCAAGCTGTTTTAAGAGTTCAGTCGTCGAATTCGCAGGTTCAGCATCATCAAAACGAAGATAGTAATAGAAGTGAAGATGTAACAAAATCACCAGAACCGCAAAAGGTATTATTTATATTTAATCCCTTGGTCGACAAATTTTACCTTGACAAGTTTGTGAGTCAAAGGGGGTGATACCCCAGGGAACTCCACAATTTCTAAAACGATAATTTCTTTGAGCTTATCTTTAGCATGTTCTTAAGAGATTTCCTAGAACATTTTTAGGGCCTGCCTTTTCCTCAAATTCAAAATGACAATTTTGCCCCATCTAATCGAAAATTTCAACTTTCTGGTGATGGAAGTTCCATTAAAACTGAATATCTCTATCTTCAGCAGAAAACTGGAGAAGCTATAGAACGGTTTTTCTAAGATTTCTTGGTCGGATATTAGTTTTCCGTCATTTATTCAGATCTATTATCCAAGATCAACAACCTATGGCAATACCGCCCAATCAGTTGCAAACCCCCTCCAAACTTGACCCCAAAAACTTTAATAATGAACAAGATAGGGTAATCCTTTAAGGTATTAAATTAAAAAAAAAACAAGTTTTTTTTAACTGAAAGTAAGGAGCGATATTAAAACTTAAAACGAACAGAAATTACTTCGTATATGAAAGGGGCTACTTCCTCATCAACGCCCCACTCTTTGCGCTAAAGTTTGACTCTTTCTCTGAACTCTACTTTTTAAAACAGAAAAAAACTTTTTTTTCGGATTTTCTGGTTGGATTCAATTAGTTTTGCGAGTCAGCTTTTTCTGTCTTATGCAAGCTATGATGGTATAAGTTAAAGCTAGGTTAGGATAGATTATGATAGTTTAGGTCAAGTTAGATTAGGTTAGGTTAAATTTGGTTCTAGATATTACAAATGGGTTGAAAACCTAACTTAGGATAACCTCACCTACTCTAATCTAACCTGTTATCATCAAACCCTGCATTAAATTGAAAAGTTGACTGGCAACGCTGACTAAATCCAAGGAGGAAAAAAAAGTAATTTAAACTTTCACTAATTGTCGCGAATTGTCGCAATTGGAATGTCGCAAATTGGTTAAAACATCAACCAATTTGCGGGCATTCACGGTAACATATACACAAACATATATACATACATATATATATATATATATATATATATATATATATATATATATATATATATATATATATATATATATATATATATATATATATATATATATATATTCACATACTTTTCAAATAATATAATTTTAATTCAATATATCACTCCTGTAATTTTTGTGTTATTTATGAAAGCAAGGGGTTTATCACTTTAACATATTTAAACTGCTTTTTATGCTCAGTTAATCGAGCACCTTTTCGTTTTGCTAATAAACATCTTAGGATGATCTTTTTTATCGGAGCCTCCTAGAAAAAAACACCTTGTTTTTCTATTTTCGCACAACCTTTATCCTTAACGCATTCTCATTACCAATTTTAGTTTATTTCCAAGAAATTTCATTTGATAATCCCCTCTCAGTCTTAACTAACATTGAAAATGAGGCTTTGAGAGACAGTGGGAATCTATTTTATTCCGACACCGGAGTACTGAAAAACTTTTCTTACCCTAGTAAACGAATTTGAAAGATCAAAGCCCCCTCCCACCAAAAAGAGGGATCAATAGATTTCATCAGAGATTCTTCTCAGTGAAAGAGAAGACCTTTTTTGACAAATTTCTTTCATTCCCAAATTCCAGAGAGAAATGAAGAATCGGTAATAGAAAAATTCTTTACAAGGTTTATATAAATTGATGAAAAGAGCATTGGTGATATTCTTCGCAAGAACTCGGTGAAAAATATGGAAAGAATCTTAGTTTTTTTTCTAGAAAGAAACTGTAAAAGCCGCAAGGCAACCTTTTAGAAATGAGTCTCAGAAACCGTGAAGCTATTGCTCCTAAAAGTTAAAAACTAACTTTACTTTTTTTTAAAAAGTTAAAAACTAACTTTAAGGAGTAAAGTTACTCCTGTAACTCGGGTCGCTCCTGTAAGGAGCGACCCGGCTCAATAGTAAACGAAACTCTAAAAAACGGAATTTTGATGCTAAAAGATACATCAAAAGACTCGAATTTGCATGCTGATTCTAAATATATAAGTTTCATTAAATTTAGTCTTTGTCATCAACAGTTACGAGCCTGAGAAAATTTGACTTATTTTGGAAAATAGGGGGAAACATCCCCTAAAAGTCATAGAATCTTAACGAAAATCACACCATCTCATTCGGCGTATCAGAGAACCCTATAGCGAAAATTTCAAGCTCCTATCTACAAAAATCTGGAATTCCGTATTTTTTGCCAGAACACAAATCACGGGTGCGTGTTTATTTGTTTTTTTTTTTCCCCAGGGGTCATCGTATCGACCAAGTGGTCCTAGAATGTCGCAAGAGGGCTCATTCTAACGGAAATGAAAAGTTCTAGTGCCCTCTTTAAGTGACCAAAAAAATTGGAGGGCACCTAGGCCCCCTCCTACGCTCACTTTTTCCCAAAGTCAACGGATCAAAATTTTGAGATAGCCATTTTGTTCTGCATAGTCGAAAACCATAATAACTATGTCTTTGGGAATGATTTACTCCCCCACAATCCCTGGGGGAGGGGCTGCAAGTTACAAACTTTGACCAGTGTTTACATATAGTAATGGTTATTGGGAAGTGTACAGACGTTTTCAGGGGTATTTTTTTCTGGTTTTGGGGGTGGGGTTGAGGGGATGGGGCTATGTGGGGAATCTTTCCTTTGAGGAATATGTCATGGGAGAAGAAAATTCAACGAAAAGGGCGCAAGATTTTCTAGCATTACTATAAAAAAAAACAATGAAAAAATAAACATGAAAACGTTTATTCAATTGAAAGTAAGGGGTAGCATTGAAACTTAAAACGAAAAGAGATTATTACGCATATGAGGGGTTCTAAAAATACTTTAGCATAAAGAGCGAGGTATTTAGGAGGAGATAAATACCTCGCTCTTTATGCTAAAGTATTTTTAGTAATTTCAACTATTTATTCTACGGCCTTTTGATTCAGGGGTTATTCTTAAAGAATTGGGACAAAACTTACGATTTAGTGTAAAGAGCGAGGTATTAACGAGGGTAGAAACCCCTGTCGTATACATAATAAAAATATAAGAATATAAAAGTTTGTTACGTAAGTTAATTCTTAAGTTACGCATATTTTTTACTAATAAAAACGTTCGTTAAAAATTAAAAGTTCTAGTTGCCTTTTTAAGTAACCGAAAAATTGAAGGGCAACTAGGTCTCCTTCCCCACCCCTTATTTCTCAAAATCGTCTGATCAAAACTAAGAGAAAGCCATTTAGCCAAAAAAAAGAGTTAATATACAAATTTCATTTAATAATTTATGTGCGGAGAGCCAAACATGTATTAATTCAAAAACGTTCAGAAATTAAATAAAAAAACTAGTTTTTTTAACTGAAAGTAAGGAGTGACATTAAAACTTAAAACGGACAGAAATTACTCCGTATCTGAAATGGGTCGTCCCCTCCGCAATCCCTCGCTCTTTACGCCTAAGTTTGACTCTTTGTCACAATTCTACTTTTTAAAACAATTAAAAGCTTTAGCGTAAAGAGCGAGGGATTGCGGAGGGGACAACCCATTTCAGATACGGAGTAATTTCTGTTCGTTTTAAGTTTTAATGTCGCTCCTTACTTTCAGTTAAAAAAACTAGTTTTTTTTATAGTTAATTTTGTTAAAGAGCTGGATTTTTACTTCTTCCTTTTCAACATAACTTCATTATCTCCTTTTTGGGGGCCAAAATTATCAAGTTTTGCTTACTTTTGCCTAAAATATTATAATTCTTAGATTTTCTATCCATTTTTCCCAAATAAATGAATAAAAAACACCAAAAAATAAACAGAATAAAAAAATAAATAAAAGTAGTAGATACAAAATTAATACATCCGAACAGATCATAGGCAGCACAATAGCGCTGCCTAAGTAAAGAGCGATGTAGGAACAATTTATTATTACTAATACTACTACAACTACTAACTCGCTTCAGCACTAAGCCGCCTGAGGCCAACACAGCTACGCACGCTCCTCCAACCTAATCTATTTAAAGCCTTCCTCTTTACACCCACCCAGGAAGTTCCCATTTCCTTTAAATCTTTATTTAAGACATCCTCCCAACCCAGACAGGGACGACCTGCTTTCCGTGTAGCCCCAGACGGTTGGCCAAAAAGGACAATCTTCGGTAATCTGTTATCCTTCATCCGTAGAACGTGACCGCCTGAGGCCAACACAGCTACGCACGCTCCTCCTCCAACCTAATCTATTTAAAGCCTCCCTCTTTACACCCTCCCAGGAAGTTCCCATTTCGTTTAAATCTTTATTTATGACATCCTCCCAACCCAGACAAGGACGACCTGCTTTCCATGTAGCCCCAGACGGTTGGCCAAAAAGGACAATCTTCGGTAATCTGTCATCCTTCATCCGTAGAACGTGGCCTAGCCATCTCAACCTTTCTTTCATTATAGGCTAGCCCCAGAAAGCGGGAATGAACCACATTTTTCGTACAACCTACAGTTTGAAATACGGTCAGTCAGCCGGGTACCCAGAACAATCCGTAGGCAATTTCTCTGGAAAACATCTAATAAATTTTCATCCGATTTTTGGAGCGCCCATATATGTTTTTTTTTGCGTTTTTTGGTTTTAGACCATGGCACTTCGCATCGAAGGAGGTGTCGTAGAAACTCCGAAAAGCGCTCATTCGCTTGAAAAATTGAAAGGGATACAGCCCATTTTTTTTAGCCAAAGGTGATGGTAGCGCAACTAACACCCCTCCCTCAACCACCATTTCCCCAAATACTTGCAATCAAAATTTTGAGATAGCCATTTTGTTTAACGTAGTTGAAAGGTCTGAAAATTTTTCTTTTGAGGATGACAACTCCCCACAGCCTTCAGAGCAAGGTTTGCAAGTTGTATCCTGGGGGCCTATAAGGTATATATTGAAAGAGTAATCATATAAACTTCGGAAGGGGTGGATGGGGGCTGATTGGTAACCAGAAGTTCTAATGCCCTTTTTAAGATCCAGAGTGACCGGAAGGTGGATCCCCAACTTACCTCGTTTTTTCCCGAAATGAAACTTATAGAAATCTTGAGATGACAATTTTTTTGTCGCAGAAACTTCGAAAAGGTGTCCTTCGATTCAAAATTCAAGGGACTAATGTCCCTTTTAATAGTCTGAAGTGATTGCAGGGGAACTAACTTCCCTAAAACGCCCATAATTTCTTCAAACAAATCCAATGAAAATTTTGAGATAGCCATTTTGTTTAGCATAGTTGAAAGTTCCGGAAATTATGTCTTTTAGGATGATAACCTCTGCCCTCGGGGCAAGGGTTGTAAGTTATGCCTTGGGGCATATAAGGTTTCCATAGAAAGATTGGTCGTATAAACTTTAAGTGGTTCACTGAATAGGTAATTAGAAGTTCTAGTACACTTTTTAAGATTCAAAGTGATTGGAGGGAGGAAACCCCTCACATCTCGTATTTTCCTAAAAGTTCATCTGATAGAAATTTTGAGATGGCCATTTGCTGTCGTAGAAACTTCAAAAAAGACTCTTTCGATTGGAAATTGAAAGAGACTTCTTTAATCGTCAAAAGTGATTGGAGGGCAACAAGCCCCCTCCCCGGCCCAGAAATTCCCAAAACACATCTAATCATTATTTTGAGATAGCCATTTTGTTCAGCGTAGTTGAAAGGTCTGGAAATAATTACTTTGAGTATGATACCCCCATAGCCCTCAGCGCAAGGTTTATAAGTTATATCTCGAGGGCATTAAAGGATTTTATGGAAAGGGTAACCGTATAAACTCAGGATGGGGCTCATTTGATTGGAAATAAGGTGTTCTAGTTCCTTTTCTAAAAGTCAAAGGGATCGGGGCGACTTTCCCTTACATTTTATTTTCCACAAATACATCCGATAAAAACTTTGAGATAGCCATTTGTTCAAAAATAGTCCAAAGATGACATAAAAAGGCCTTTAGAATGGACAGAATCCCCAAGAGTCGGGGGTAAGGGCTGTAAGTTATGCACCAGTGGCATATAAGGTTTTATGAAAGCGATAGTCGTGTGAACTTTAAAAGAGGCTCATTTGATTTGAAATGTATTGCTCTAGTTTCCTTTTAAAAGTCAAACATAACGGAGAGTAACTGAAAATTGAAAACAAAATATGTTCGAAATGTTTTCGCTTTTTTTACTTTCATAAATAAAAATTATCAAAACTTTAAAGAATAAATAGCAGTATGTGTCAATTAAACTGACAATCCACGGTCATTTGTTTGTTTGTTGTTTTGTTTTTTTTCAGTAAAACGCAAATTGAGTTCTGTTCTTGAGAAAGCATGGGGGATATCAGCTCTATGGATGTTAATTTTTGCTTGTTCAGAGTTTGGCTCGGCTATTTATTGTAATCTATTTTCTTTTTGAGTTTTATTAAATTATTGATAGTGATTTGTGTTAGTTTTGCTTGGAAGATTATTTGACTATTTTTGCTCATTCTTGGCTTAAGGGAGCTCTTCACTTTTCTTTGAAAAACTTGTCTTGTGGAAAAAGTTTTTTAAATTAACAAAAAAAGGAGCGAACGTTTTGTGCACCACTATTTGTGCGCAACTTCAAACCTGTTGGACAGAACGTCAGAAAATGACCTGAAAAAAGTGAAGCTTGGAATTCATTAACTAATTTTAACCAAACTAAGATTTTAAAGTGCTTTCTCAGCCACATTTAATGCAAGTGGGTTGATGATAGAAAGTAAGATTTAGCTCATCTAGATTTTTTTTCATTTTTTGCAGTTTTATAAAATAAATAAATTACCTAAAGAGTATTTAGCTAAAAATAGTTTAGCCAAATGGTAAAAACAGTAGAAATGATACAAAAAAGAAACCGTAATCCATAAATTATATGTGTGTGGTTATCGAGAATTATAGGCTAGATTTATTTGTTGTCTTAAATTACCCAGAGCATCGAAATAAAAACAGTTTTTCCCTTGACCTATCCAATGCCTATCGTACCTGAAAACCACGATGTTCTAAGAATACCTTTTGACCATCTAGAAATTATGAAATCCTTGTGGCACTACCACATTTTGTCAGTGTTGCCACGTTGAGTTATGAAAACAAACTAGCACGACTAATTAGTTAAAGTTAACGATGCTTTTCATCCACAAAACTTAAAAAATTCGCGATTTTTTTAATCCCAAAGATAGTTACGCCTCAAAAGGAATTAAACTTCTTCTTAAGCTGTTTTTGCATTTTTAGCTTTTTTCTGATTTTCACCCACGTTTCTTTTTAGTTTGGTACTCGCTACTATCAAAAACTTTATAACTTCAACTTCATTCGAAGTCGATTGAGTTTCATTCGAACTCAACGAACTAGATTGAGTTTTCACTGTCCTCAGTACTTGGAGTCTTTGTGACTTTCCCTCTGGCTTCTCAAATACAAGGAAAAACAATATTTCTTTTTCCCCTTTTCAAAATAATTCATGCAAGTCCTTAGTGTTGGGGTCTTACTAATGAACTATGAATAAAATTTTGAAGTGTTTTGTTTTGTACTATGTAATAAGTGAAAGAGAGAAAGTGGAAAACGGTATCTTCTTTTCATCATCACCACCATCCAGTTTTACATGTTACCACCACTTAGGGCAAAGAAAGTAAATATAAGGTCAAAAGATATATAACAACCGTCTACATTTTAAGAAAAACACATTTCGAATTCATTTGTACCCTATTTATTTTTATTTCATTTATATTTTTTTATTTACCCTATTTGTGTTTATTTTTTAATAAGTACTTTTTCAATTGTCCAATTTTTTGTAAATTCTTGTGTTATTGGAATTCAGTTTTTTTTTTACAGCTGGTATAAATACAATGGTTCTGATCTTAATTTATCAAGGACAGTGGAAATAAAATCTGAGTTTGAATGAGTTTAGTGAAACCTTATACAACCATGTATTAAAAAATATACCCAGGTCTTAAAAAATAGGAAATATTGCTAATCAATCTTTCTGGAAAGAACCTCAATATGGATTTATGCTGTTTTGCTAGTAGTATTTCAAAAAGTAAATGAGGGAAAAATCGGAAAAAAACCTAAGATAGATGGCGCCTTAAGAAAGTGTAGCTTTCCTTTGGGACTTATTTGTCTCTGGGAATCAACCTTTTTGTTCATGTTTAATTATTCACAGACGAAAAGCTTTGTCAAATTTAATTCATTAGTTGTGCGTATTTGTTTTCGCAGTTCAACACGACAACACTGACGAAAATGTGATACTGCCCTAAAACCTTATAATTTTTAAACAGTCGAAAGAAAAATCTTAGAAAATTGTGCTTTTCTAGTTTGAATAGACCTAAGATAGGTCCTGGGAGTAAAACGATGGTCCCTGGGGCTCTTAGTCGCTGATATTTATTTTATCTTTTGAAAGTTTTGCTGCTCTGAAATTTTTCGTTGAATTTGAACTGCTGTTGAGTTCTACTGTTGCTGTCATAAGGTAAAAATATGCACTCGCATTGCATAATCAAAGCCGTTCCTAAGGGGAGCAACCGGAGCAGTTACCCCAGGTACCGTTTCCTGGAGGTACTGTGGCTTGGGAATCCAATTTTTACTTCTACTCGACTTTTTTTGCTTATATTTGAGTGAGGAGGGGGGGCGCAATAATTAATTTTTTTTCCTGGGCACCACCAACCCATGGACCACCAACCCTCTGCGTATAATATAGCACCTTCTGGTGGCTGCTTTGAGATATTGAGATTTTGTAAGATATTTGAGGGCTGTCTATAAGCGCAACTTATATGCTCTTGATCATAAGTGGTATCCAAAATGGTGTATTTGCTTTTGTTTATGACCATGCGGATGTTTGGATCAGATCCGATTTTGGGTCTTATCTTCATTTCATGTATATATTGCTGGTTTTTTGGACAATGACATTCTAAAGTGGCCCGAGCATTTCAAAAATAAGTGGAGAAACTGAGCATTTTAAACCCTTCCTAAATATCCGTCCAAAAAATTATGAACATTTTTTTTTTACTAGTCTCGTCATGAAAATATGTCCTTGCTATTTTAAATCCGACTGTGTTGTACATCAGTATATTACACCATAGCTATAGAACTAAAAACATTTTTTTAAGTTCTATACATTTAATAACAATATTATCCTGAAATGCAGGACACAGCGGCGTAAAAACTTCTGTATAAATGACTGCTGACCTAAGAACAAGAAAAATCACGATTTAGAATATTTGAGTTCTGAATTTCAGGTCGATATCGATATCGATAGTAAACATTCAGATCAGTTCCAGTGGACACGGAACTTCAGTGTTTTTGGATCAACTTCAGTCTAGTGAATACAAATAATTTTTTATTAAGTAGAGAATATTTTAACGCCCTTTATGATTTTTAATTAGCTCTTTTATTTTTTGCAAATATTTACTTACAGTAGCTTACGATTTTCATCTTCGACTGGACTGAATATTTGACTCCTTGTGTAAATATTTGTTTATGTGAGTTTCTTGTCTGAAAATATTTGTTTTGTTGTTCGAATTAATGGTCAGGCTTTTCGAATAACGTACATGACGGTTTTTTTATTTTGTTTTTCGTTTCTTTTTTACTTTGATGTATTTGTAATCCCTCAAATAATCATAAGTTTCAGTATGACGATGCTACCTTTGGGGGTTCAAATACCAGTGCTGAATAGTTGCACTTTGGAGGGAGGAAATCCTACTAAATATGATTCGAAGGACCTTCCTTGAAAAACAATTGCCGACACATAAATTTTCAACGTGGTTTGAACTAGAAAAAATCACTCATATAGAATCTCCTGCATTTTCAATATAATTCGCCTTTTTCGAATCCTCCTTCAATGCTCGAACTTTCTACCTAGAAAAGACGTGTAAAACGGCCTGTCTTGCAACAAGTCCAAACTAAAGGACTTTAAAACAAATGTTTTTTTTAAAGAAATAATTACCTTGCAATAGACACGCACAAAGAGGGGCATCTTGGAAATCTCAACTTTTATACACTTTTGCAGTGAAATATCTTGTATTTTCCGTTTCATATGACTTTTATTGATAAACTTTTTAACATTATTGCTACGAGCCCTCCTCCTAATGCCAAATTTTTGACCCTTTAAGATAAATATAAATAATTTCTCTTTGTTTTACCTTTTGTTATTTAAATTTTCATCCCATAAAATTTTTTTGGGTTTCGTTTTCTTTTTTCGTTTTATGTTATAAAAATAATGAGTACGGTATCATTTTCATTTCATTTCATTCATTCATATTTATTTATTTAAACGCAAAATCCAAACCGGTGGGGCTAATCTTCGTTCCATGGTCCTTCATCCAGGAAGTGCAATGGGGGTTTTTGGGCTAGTCATGCTTTTTCTTTTTGTTTTCTTGAAAAAAATCATCTTTGTCGTTTTATTGTTAATATTTTTTTTTAAATTTATACTAACAAATGTCCAAATTAAAGGACTTTAAAACAAATGTTTTTTTTAAAGAAATAATTAGCTTGCAATAGACACGCACAAAGAGGGACATCTTGGAAATCTCAACTTTTATACACTTTTGCAGTAAAATATCTTGTATTTTCCGTTTGATATGACTTTTATTTATAAACTTTTTAACATTATTGCTACGAGCCCTCTTCCTAATGCCAAATTTTCGACCCTTTAAGATAAATATAAATAATTTCTCTTTGTTTTACCTTTTGTTATTTAAATTTTCATCCCATAAAATTTTTTCGTCTGTCTGCAACAGATTGGGAAGGTGGGTTGGATAATATTTTTGTTTTCTTTTTGTTCTTTTTTCTTCTTTTTTGGGTTTCGTTTTCTTTTTTCTTTTTATGTTATAAAAATAATGAGTACGGCATCATTTTCATTTCATTTCATTCATTCATATTTATTTGTTTAAACGCAAAATCCATACCGGTGGGGCTAATCTTCGTTCTATGGTCCTTCATCCAGGAAGTGCAATGGGGGTTTTTGGGCTAGTCATGCTTTGTTTTCCCACACTCTTTCTGTGTACGATCCCCAGATTTTTCCAGGTACTAATTTAGAGTTGGGTCAACTATGGATGAGAGTCACACCACTGACACCGTTCACACCAAATAACCAGTGACACCATGACTCGAACCCCTGTCCTCATGGACAAAGGGTATCAAGTCTAGCGCGCTAACCACTTGACTAGGACGGCTTTTTATATTATGCCGGGCAAAAATGGAAAAAAGACATCTTTGTCGTTTTATTGTTAATATTTTTTTTTTAAATTTATACTAACAAATGTCAATAGCTGTTCAGATTTAGCAGTTCCATTCATAATCATCTCTTGTCTAAAATCCATGAAAACGAACCATCTACAAATTTTTTCAATTTTTCTGCTTGATTACTAAACTTGAAAAAACGACCATTTTCACAAAAGAGATTTTTCTTTCTAGTTGCAGAGAAGTCCTTCGCCAGTGGATAATGGTGTAAAATGGCCTGAAAAACCTGAAACAGAAGAAGAAGCGAAACCGTCAAATGAAAAAGGTCAGAATAAAGACAGAAGATCAGCAACCAGTGATAAAAGAAATGAACTACGAACCGAGAGTTATCCCGGTGTTTCACTGGAGGGCTATAAGAAAGAACTGGCACAGTTTTTGAATCAACAGCACGAGGCATACGACGAAGGAGGAGTTCAGGACTTATCCTTGCCTAGGAAACAAGATGAAGAGAAACATATGGCAAGAAAGGAAATAAAAAAAGAGATGTCCAGTAAGTTTAAATTTATTTTTATTTTGTATCAAATGGAAACAGTTTTAGAGACAGGCATCATATTGCTTAATGCAATTAGCTCTCATCAATCTCCCTATTTTTCTCTCTTTCTCTCTCTCTTTGTCTTTCCCTCTCTCTTCTCCTCTCTAGTTGTTAATCTCTCCCTCTCTCCTTCTTTCTCTCTCACTCTCATTGTCTCTCACTCTCCTCTTCTCTTTCTCTATTACTGGCGGAATCTATCTCATTCTATCTCTATAAAAAGAAAGGGAATGGAAAAAATATGTGTATTAAGTCCAAAGATAGTTGTATTTGATATGAATTAAAAATCTAGTTCTCAAGTACTAATCAAGTACTAATTATTAAGTACTAATCATAATAATATATTAAGAACTAGTTCCTTAATGCAGTTAATTCTTATCTCTTTCCCTGTTTCTCTCTTTATTTCTTGTTCTCTCTCTCTCTTGATTTTTTGCTCTCTCTATATGTCTCTCTCTTCTACCCTTCATCTCTTTCTTTTCTCAGAATACCTTTTATATATATTTCTATATATATATTTCTTTTATGTATATTTCTATATATATCCTTATATCCTTATATCCTTATATATATATATATATATATATATATATATATATATATATATATATATATATATATATATATATATATATATATATATATATCCTTATATATATTTCTTTTATATAAAATATAAAAAGACGCTATTACAGCATAAAAATGTTACCTTAAATTACCTTAAATTGCAACTTGGAGCAATTGAAGGATTTCCATCCTGTAGCATTTTGAATTCTTCAAAAATTGCCATGCGGACCGATTCGGAATTGTTTTGAATATTGAGTTGGTTTTATTGACTAGGGTTTATGTTCTGGTCTGGGACTCCAAGGTATCCCATTCCAGCCTCCATTCCTCATTGCTCCACTCCTTGTCAAGTGAGACTTTGAATTCTTTGACGGTCTTACTGGATACAGTATGATCGCTCAGGGAGTTCCACTGGTCTACTACCCGGTTGGTTAGGAAGTGATGGCGTTCCCTCCTCTGAGCGATGACCTTTATGAGCTTCTTAGAATGACCCCTTGTCCGCTGTGATGAATCGATGAAGAAGAGACCACGAATTGGATTGTTGTGAATCAATTTGTAAGTGTTAATCATGTCACCCCTTTTTCTTCGGTAAGTCATACTGCATAAGTTCAGAGTTTGCAGTCTCATTGGATAAGGCAGATGTTGGCACCCGTCTACTATCCTTGTTGCTCTCCTCTGTACTTTCTCTATCATGTCCTTGTCCACTTTGTAGAAGGGAGATGCAATTGACATGCCAGTTTCTAGCCTTGGTCTGACAAGACTTTTGTATAGCTTGGTGATTGTTTGTGGAGATTTAGTCGTGAATGTTCGTTTAATTGTCCCTAAAGCGCGGTTTGCAGTAGCTACAATCTTTTCAGTATGACTTCGAAACTTTAACTGGCAGTCAACTATGACACCCAAGTCTCTTTCCTCTGTAACTGCAACTAGGGGTTCTCTTTGACCAGTTATTTGATTTTGCATAGTGTAAATATGTTTTTGATTTTTATTGCCAAAATGTAAAACTTTACATTTACTTGAATTAAATTCAAGTAGCCATTGTCTAGCCCAGTCATCCAGCTTGTCGAGATCTGTTTGGATTGAGGCAGCCTCCTCCCAAGATGATGCTGCCCCGATGAGCTTAGAATCATCTGCATAGAGTGTGAGAAGGTTTTGGAGTATTTCAGGAGCATCATTGATATATATGTTGAAAAGTGATGGCCAAGCATGTTTAAATTTTAAACTTCTTGTGCTTTTTTGAAACCTCGTTTGCTTCTTTTTTAATTAAATAATTTTCATTACTTAATAATTTAAGTTTTTATTATTCTAAATGAGATAATTCCTTTAGTAATTAAAATTTTGAAGATTTGTTTATAAGTATGAATAATACAAGAATTATTAATGGCAAATTTTATTTACTGATGTATATTAAATAATCATTTTGTATTGCATTTTTTTAATAACGTCTAATTGTATAATTTTGAAATTTTATGATTACAATAAGTGTTAATAATTACTATTATTAATGATTAATAATTTTCAATAATTTTTTAAATAAATCTTTTATTAAGTAAAAGTCCGTACTCATGCTTTCAATCTTTAAAGAGTATATCTAATATTTAAATTTATTTGAAATATACCTTATCAATCATTCAGGTCCCTAGTTTAACTCTAAAGTTGGCAGAATACCCCCCCCCCTCTCATTTCAGAAAGAGAGAGAATATTCATCAGCAAAAAAATGAAATACAAAATAAAAATTTGCCAATAAGCCCTGTGGCTTGTGTTCAGGCACGAGATTTTATTCAAGTTGATTTTCTTGATGTTTTTATAATTTACTCCTTAACAAATATAATTGTTTTATATATTTATTTTATATTTAATTAAATATAACGCTTTATATTTAATATCATGATTTTTAAGTATACAAATTCTATTTAATTTTATATCTGAATATTATATTTAAAAACAAATCATTAAGGCCAATGTAAAAAACTGTTCCCTATATAATGGTTTGAACGAGCCCCCCTACCCCTAAAAATACTCTCACGTTTGTTTCTGAATGAGGCAGTAACCGTATCAACATTATTTAATTTTGTATATTTTTCATGTATTTGTTTATGCTTTTGTTTATTACTTTTTACTTGTTTTGTTGATTTAATACATTGCAGGTACACCCAGTCCCTCGTTCAGTCAGCGGATGTCCGGCATATTGCAGCCCGGACTAAGCCCCTTATCAGAGGATATGCTTGATGCTTCTAGCATTGCTAGCCCTTTACAGCGAATAGCTTCCATAACAAATAGTCTGATGTCCCAACCTCCCCCTCCAGTTATGTCTCAGAGCTCGCAAAGACCGATGAAAGCAGTGCTACCACCTATTACACAACAACAATTTGATGCATATCAAACATTAAACACAGAGGATATTGTTAAAAAGGTGTGTATAGTTCAAAGGATCTTTATGGGTAAAAGGTCTTTGGCCGAACTGGCCCGTCATGACAAAAACAAAGAAGTGGATATTAAGATGACAAAAGGGTCTATGGCCAGTAGATGAAAATGAAGAGAAAAAAAATCAAATAAATATTTCGCCCGTTTATAACAAGGCGTCTTCAGCGTAGAAAAAAACTACAAATTAAAATTAAAAATATAATTTTTAGTTAGTTACTTTTCTGGTTTCATGAAGATATCTGCCAATTGTATGTGTGAGTAATTGTATGTTATATATTTTATCTTAGTCTATTTTAGTCTTGTATACATTATTTAAATTTTAATTTCTAGTTTTTCTTTTTTTTTCTACCCTGAAGACGATTTGTTGTATACGGGCGAAATATTTGTTTGATTTTTGTTCTATTCGTTTTCATTTACTTGCCATAGATCCGTTTGTCATCTTAATATTCATTTCTTTGTTTTTGGTCTTTATAGGGAGGGGAAGCTTCGCTTCGACCTGATTTAACCAGTTCAATTATTTAATTACAATGATTTAATTACTGTTTATTTTAAGGTAGTTGGCAAAAAAAAAATGCTTAACTAGACTTTGCTTGGGCTTTGTTTTTTGAGAGAGAGATTTTTGATGAAAAGTGAAAAATTGGCAACCGTTAAAAATGTAAGAGGAAAACACAAAACAATAAGATATAGGGTAAAATGAGCTTCAACTCCCTCTTCTCTATGACAACTAGTCTGATCTCCCAGCCTTCCTCTCCAGTCATTTCTCAAAGCTCACTAAACCGATGAAGGCAGTGTTGCCGCTTTATACAGAGCAACATTTTGAAGCATATCAAACATTAAATGTGTAGGATATTGTGAAAAATGTTTTTATGGTTTAAGTCTTTGATCTTTATGGGGAGGGGAAGTTTCATTTTGACTCGGTATAACCATTTGATTCAACAAATCGATTGATTTAAATGCTATCATTTTTTAGGTTTTAGGCAAAACATAAAAAAAGTTAACTGGGTTTAAGAATGAGTGTATATTTTTGTGTGTGTGGGGCGAGTAACTTCGTTGAAAAGTAAAAATATTAAACCCTTCAAAACTTAAGGGAAAATTCTGAAACAATGAGATATAGAATGACTTGAGCTTTGAAGCCCCCTTCCTCCATAACAAATAGTCTGACATTCCCACCTCTCAATCAATCAATCAATCAATTTGTTAATAATAACAGAAAAACTATTATAAAGTAAAGCGGTTACTAGGCCCATGAAGCTTTGCTTGTAATGGACCACAGAAAACAAGAATAAAACACTTTCATAAAATATATACAAAAAAAAAAAAATCTCAAAGCTCACATAACCGATGACAGCTGTTTTGGCACCTATTACACAACAACAATTTTAAATACAAATAATTTTAATTTCAAACTATAAATACGTAGAACATTGTTAAGAGCTGAGCCCTTCAAGGAGGGACAACCGGGGTATACTGCCCCGGATCTCGTGGATGAGGAGAATGCCCTCGTTGATCAAATTTTTCACTTTTTTTCCGCATTTTTGATTATATTTGAGTCAAGAGGTGGTGCTGTACTTAATTTTTCCCTAGGCACCATCAACACCAGAAACAACTCTGGTTAAAACGGTGTATTTGGCTTAAGTATGTAATCTTTAGAGGTAGGGGAAGTTTTACTTTACCCTGATTTAACCATTTATATTGTCAATTTGGTTGGCTCAATCAGTGTTAATTTTTAGGTTTTAGGCAAAGCATAAAAATGTTTACGTGGACTTACGCGAAGTTATAAGTTTTTTAAGAGTGGAAGGGGGGCTGTAAAAATGGCAACAGTTAAGTATTTAAGAGAAGTTTCTAAGGTATTGAGTTATATGATGACATGAGCTTTAAAGCCCTCTCGTCAGTAACAAGTAGTTTAATACCCTGATCTTCCCCTCAAGTCATGCCTCAAAGGTCACTAAACCAATAAATGCAGTGTTGACACGTATTACGTAGCGGTAATTTTATACCTTTTAAGCGTTAACTACAGAGAATATTTTCAAAAAGTATCTATAGCTTCGGAGCGGTCAATAAGGGAAGTTGAAATGACCTTCCAATTTATCGAACTGATTCGTTAATTACTGCTTTAAAATAATTAGAGGAACAGCAGGTCATAAAATATTTAACTGGATTTAGGCACGGATATAGTAGCGTCAATACGCGAAAATGTAGGGTGGGGTTGCAAAGACTTTTTTTTCTTTAAAAAAAAGAAAAAAGAAAAACATTGAGCAAGCATACGTTACAAGGTATACTTCAAAATATGGGAGTTTCATACCTCCCTCCTACCTTCTCAAAGTAGGAAGTTCGGGGACGATTGGGATTAAAATTCTTTTAAAAATAAAAAAAATTAGGTGTTGAACACTATGGAACACGTCCTAAAAAGATGAAATTTGTTGTGACTAAGGTATGCTCCCCCTGCCTGCATGCCAGTCACTGCTTACATAATTAGACATAATTCACATAATAGATAGTGACATAAGTGACATAAGTCATGTCACTATATTTCAGACAAAGTTAGAATGCACCAGAATATAAAATAAGATACAAAAGAATGTACCTTTGTTAGTGTACTACTAAGAGTTATAGTTGTATATTAAGTTATATAATGCTGAGTTTTCCTTTTTTTGCTTTTAGGTCTCAAATACTTCTTTTGCATCATTAACAATAAAATTTAAATTAAAGACAAGGGTAGACCATCCCTTTGTATCCCCCTTTCTGGTGCCTTTGTGAATAAGTACCACTTCTTAAGTACTACTGTCTACCCCAAGTTATAAATGGTCATTACTTAATTAAAAACATTTTTAAAGTTAAAATTATTTAAAAATTCAATTAGTTTTTAAATTAATTCAAATTAAATAAAAATTATTATAATTGAAACCATGTTGTCAAAAGAAGGATCTGCAAGGCAATATAGATCAAAGGTAGGAATGGATGATTGAACTTCCATTGCCCTCATGATCCTCCCATTGAGAACAGCTTACTAAGAGTGTAAGATATGACTGTTTGTTATAACGATGGTGATGTGTGAATAAATGATTATGTATTTGGGTCGTTTATGAATTAATAGTCGCTACTGGATATCCGTTGCGTTTCGTTGATTCAACTAATCACCTTATTTATAGTGGCGTCAATTTTCAGAAATTAGGGGCGAGGCAAAAATCTATTTTTCTGATCTTGGGGAGGTTTTTTTTTTTTTTGCAAATGCCCCCAATCGACGCGACTGCTGATTTAAATGCTTAAGTTTTTTTGCAAGTTGCAAACCAAATTACCAAAGTGTATTTAATAAGTCACTCATTTAGTCAATTAGTCATAGGGTATATGTATTTAATAATTCACTCATTTATTTATTTTATCGATTATTCGTCATTCTTGTTCTTTTGTTTCATATTTTTTCTAAATACATTCTTTTATTTTATTGCAGTCTTGTAACTGTTCTCATAAGGGCTCATTTTTAGACTCAAAGTATTCTCTCTGCTGCTATTTTTTTAAATTTATTTCATGTTTAATTATGCGGCTTTGATAGTGAAAGTAGTTTTGTATTTCTAAAGTCTCCATGGAATTCTAAAAATTGTCAAAATCTCTAAATTCACTTTTCTTCATTTCCTATGAAGTACTTAATTCCTGACTTATTCAATAGGGAATAATTTGAATTTTAATATCCAATGCTTTTAAGAGGAAGATCTTTTGTTTTCATTTTCATTTAATGAACTTTTAATTAAATGTTTGGTCGTTTGATAAACAAAAACATTTATTCTTCTGTCACAGTATTTATTTTTGGGGTTTTCTTAACCTATCGTTAAATATTGATTGCTTAAAGACATTTTTTAAAATGCAACATTTCATCAGTGACATTATTTTAGGGGAATATATTGGCACCAAGCCAACTCTCTCCCTCGCTTGAAGTTTGAAAATATTTAGAATATGCACCAAAAAGTAAAGACGTGCACCAGGGTTTTTATCGGGGGGAAGAGGGTATGTTGTTACTTTTTACAAGTCGGGCAAAACTTGGGAAGGGGGGAGGGGTCCAAACCCGTTACCCCCCTGGATATGGCCTTGGGTACAAGGAAAAATCTTTAGTGTGAAGTGTGAATCCTTGGCGTGAAGTATGAAGTGCGAAAATCGGTTGCAAGATTTACCACAAACTAAAAAGAAGAAATTACAAATATATAAACAAAAGTATTTTCTTCTCCAGACACACTAGAAGATATGATTTTTTTCCTAGTACCTAAAAAAATTTAAGTTTTAGAAGTGCAAGAATGAAAAGTTGGGAAAAAGTCATGGTATATATATATACCATGATATATATATATATATACATATATCATGATATATATATATATATATATATATATATATATATATATATATATATATATATATATATATATATATATATATATATATATATATATCATTGATTTGCATATTTGTTATATATTTACAATATAACTTAAAACTTATTTATAGCATAATAATGCAATATCTCAGTTTACTGTAATAGTTTCATTTTTAAACCTCTCAATTATATATATGTGTACCCTTTAATAACCACAACTTTTCGTTGGTAATAGAATACTTTCACTGGGAATGGCATTAAAATGAGTTTTTATGTAAACAAGATTGGTGTCTGAAACTTTGGTTTTATTATTTTTTTCACCCCTCATTAAACTCAATAAAAAGTTTGAGGATTTCCGATTCATTAAAACCCTTTCCTGCCTCCCTACAAAATTATGATACCCAGATGTTTGGCGAGATATATTATGCGAGGTGATTTGGTGACGTCACCTTTGAGTAATAACCTTATAGTGGGATGAAAAGTTTTACATTAGGACTAACGCTTAGCGACGAAAATAGCGACGATAAATAGCTTTTTTTTCAACTGAAGAAAAGGGCAATAAAAGGACAAATAATCAAGGATTGTAAATCAAGTTACTAATGGCCCCAGTTTAGGGGAAAGGGGCATTTGCCCCTAGATTAAAAAAACTTTTTGAGTTCTTTTTTTTGCAAAATATGTTTTTTCGCCTTCCCTCTTCTCTAGATTTTGGAATATAAATTTACTCCCCTCCCGCACTCTTTCACGAATTCGAGCCCATTTCCGTCCTGAAGCAACTAGTGAAGGGTATTTATCTACGTTTTCTCAATTTTGAAACAAAAGGATTGTGGTCAGCACTCCTTGCGTATTATATAATGTATTGTTGGTACCTTAGCTTCATAAGGAAATAGAACATTTACTTGCGTTGCGGCTAAAAAGTTTTTCGTTCTTTTTACTGGCTTAAAATTTCATATAAAAAAAGTACAATCAGGTTTGTTTTCTTTTCATTGGCTCAAAGTTTGGCTCATGATCGGCATTCCTTATGTATCAAATAACACATTGTTGGCAGCTTAGTTTAATGGAGAGTTTATTTTTAAAAGTATTGTGACAAAAATTGTGTTTTGTTCTTTTTGATGCCTTAAAATCAAACAGTTCGTGGCAAAAAACTGTAAGTAAGGAGTGATGTGGCTCAATAGTGACTTAAACTCTAAGAAACCAAGTCTTGATAACAATATATACATAAAAAGAATCGAATTTTGATACTTATCTAAAATGTATAAGATTCCTCAAGTTTATTGTTACCTATCATAAGCTACGAGCCTGAAAATTTTTGACAAAAACAAATTTTGTGACAAAGTTTTGTGAAAAAATTGTGTTTGTTCTTTTTGATGCCTTAAAATCAAACAGTTTGCGGCAACAAACTGTAAGTAAGGAGTGATGTGGCTCAATAGTGACTTAAACTCTAAGAAACCAAGTCTTGATAACAATATATACATAAAAAGAATCGAATTTTGATACTTATCTAAAATGTATAAGATTCCTCAAGTTTATTGTTACCTATCATAAGCTACGAGCCTGAAAATTTTTGACAAAAAAATGTTTGTGACAAATTTTTGTGACAAAAATTGTGTTTTGTTCTTTTTGATGCCTTAAAATCAAACAGTTCGTGGCAACAAACTGTAAGTAAGGAGTGATGTGGCTCAATAGTAACTAAAACTCTAAGAAACCAAGTCTTGATAACAATATATACATAAAAAGAATCGAATTTTGATACTTATCTAAAATGTATAAAATTCCTCAAGTTTATTGTTACCTATCATAAGCTACGAGCCTGAAAATTTTTGACAAAAAAAATTTTGTGACAAAGTTTTGTGAAAAAATTGTGTTTTGTTCTTTTTGATGCCTTAAAATCAAACAGTTTGCGGCAACAAACTGTAAGTAAGGAGTGATGTGGCTCAATAGTGACTTAAACTCTAAGAAACCAAGTCTTGATAACAATATATACATAAAAAGAATCGAATTTTGATACTTATCTAAAATGTATAAGATTCCTCAAGTTTATTGTTACCTATCATAAGCTACGAGCCTGAAAATTTTTGACAAAAACAAATTTTGTGACAAAGTTTTGTGAAAAAATTGTGTTTGTTCTTTTTGATGCCTTAAAATCAAACAGTTTGCGGCAACAAACTGTAAGTAAGGAGTGATGTGGCTCAATAGTGACTTAAACTCTAAGAAACCAAGTCTTGATAACAATATATACATAAAAAGAATCGAATTTTGATACTTATCTAAAATGTATAAGATTCCTCAAGTTTATTGTTACCTATCATAAGCTACGAGCCTGAAAATTTTTGACAAAAAAATGTTTGTGACAAATTTTTGTGACAAAAATTGTGTTTTGTTCTTTTTGATGCCTTAAAATCAAACAGTTCGTGGCAACAAACTGTAAGTAAGGAGTGATGTGGCTCAATAGTAACTAAAACTCTAAGAAACCAAGTCTTGATAACAATATATACATAAAAAGAATCGAATTTTGATACTTATCTAAAATGTATAAAATTCCTCAAGTTTATTGTTACCTATCATAAGCTACGAGCCTGAAAATTTTTGACAAAAAAAATTTTGTGACAAAGTTTTGTGAAAAAATTGTGTTTTGTTCTTTTTGATGCCTTAAAATCAAACAGTTTGCGGCAACAAACTGTAAGTAAGGAGTGATGTGGCTCAATAGTGACTTAAACTCTAAGAAACCAAGTCTTGATAACAATATATACATAAAAAGAATCGAATTTTGATACTTATCTAAAATGTATAAGATTCCTCAAGTTTATTGTTGCCTATCATAAGCTACGAGCCTGAAAATTTTTGACAAAAAAATTTTTGTGACAAAAATTGTGTTTTGTTCTTTTTGATGCCTTAAAATCAAACAGTTCGTGGCAACAAACTGTAAGTAAGGAGTGATGTGGCTCAATAGTGACTTAAACTCTAAGAAACCAAGTCTTGATAACAATATATACATCAAAAGAATTGAATTTTGATATTTATCTAAAATGTATAAAATTCATTAAGTTTATTGTTGCCTATCGTAAGCTACGAGCCTGAAAATGTTTGACAAAAAAATTTTTGTGACAAATTTTTGTGACAAAAATTGTGTTTTGTTCTTTTTGATGCATTAAAATCAAACAGTTCGTGGCAACAAACTGTAAGTAGCCTAGGGAGCGATGCAGGTCAAAAGTGACTGAAATTCTAAGAAACCAATTCTTGATAACAATAGGCATATATACTTCAAAAGAATCTAATTTTGATTCTTATCTAAAATGTATAAAATTCATCAAGTTTATTGTTGCCCATCAAAAGCTACGAGCCTGAGAAAATTTTTACGATTTTCAAAAAAGGCAGAAATACTCCCCAAAAATCAAGTTTTCTTAATGAAAGTCACACCATCAGATTAAAAAAGAGAAAGAATACGGCATCGGACTTTACAGTCCCTACCGGCGGTGCTGATCTACGTTTCTTGGCCCTTCAGCTAGAAAATGCATCTTTACCATCTGATAAAGCATATCAGAGAACCCTGCTTTAGACGTTTCACGCTCCTATATACAAAAATGTGCAATTTTGCATTTTTTGCCAGAAGAAAGATCCCGAATGCTTGTCTGTTCGTTTGTTTTTCCGAGGGGTGAGTGCATCAAACCAGTGATCCTTGAGGTTTAGGAGAGGGCTCATTTGATCGAAAATAAGAAGTTCTAGTGCTGTTTTGAAGTGACCAAAGATATTTGAGGGCAGCTGTCCCCCCTCGACCCCTTCTCCCTAATGTTACTCGATCAAGATCGTGAGATAAAAAGTCAAACTCTAGCATAAAGATTCAGGTATTGAGGAACCCCTCATATAGCTAATAATTTTTATTCGTTTTAATGCTGCTCCTTACTTTCAATGGAAAAACTTGTTTTTTATTTAACTTTATACAATAGAGCAACCACTGAAAAGGGTTACTGAACATCGCTTTTAAACTGGTTCTGGTTTAACGGGTTTTAAACTTCATACATGATATGTCATACTCTATACATCATGCATCACACGTCATTCTATGACACATTATGTATGACGCACTTTGTTGACGCCTTAGCTTCACAAATAGTTCGCTTTTTAAATGTTGTGACTAAAAATCTCTTTTGTTCTTTTTATTGCCTTAAAATCTCATGCAAAAAAGCCAATCATGTTTTGTCTTCTTTTTATTGGCTAAAAATATTATGCAAAAGAGCCAGTCGGGTTTTGTCTTCTTTTTATTGGCTAAAAATTTCCTGCAAAAGAGCCAGCTGGGTTTTAACTTCTTTTTATTGACTCAAAATTTAACATCAGCAGATAAAAAGAGCCTGGGCTATTTGGCTTTCTTTTCTGAGCTGTGCTCTTAAACTGAACAAGGACTATGATTAGCATTCATTATGTACGATTACATTTATGGGTAAGATCTTTGAGGTAACCAATAAATTGGTAGCCAAGTGGCCTAAGTGCCCATCAAGGCTGTCACTGGGAATTTAGGAATTCCAAGATTTGTTTGCAAAAAAAAAGCCAGAATTTTGGAAAGATATAAAATTATAATATATATATATATATATATATATATATATATATATATATATATATATATATATATATATATATATATATATATATATATATATATATATATATATATATATATATATATATATATATATATATATATATATATATATATATATATATATATATATATATATATATATATATATATATATATATATATATATATATATATATATATATATATATATATATATAGATATATCTATATATATAAAAATAAGTTGTCTGTGGATCTGTGGATCAGGTGAAATAAAAAAGCTAAAAAACTAAAAAAACTAAAAAAAGGCAAAAACTACAAAAAAAACTAAAAACTAATAAAAAAAATAAAAAAGCTAAAAAACTAAAAAAACTAAAAAAACTAAAAAAAGGTAAAAAACTAAAAAAACTAAAAAAAACTAAAAAAAAGGAAAAAACTGAAAAATAAGCTAAAATAAAGGTAAAAACCAATAAAAAACTAAAAAAAAAACTGAAAAAACTAAAAAAAGGCAAAAACTAAAAAAAACTAAAAACTAATAAAAAAAAATAAAAAAGCTAAAAAACTAAAAAAACTAAAAAAACTAAAAAAAGGTAAAAAACTAAAAAAACTAAAAACTAAAAAAAAACTAAAAAAAGGAAAAAACTGAAAAATAAGCTAAAATAAAGGTAAAAACCAATAAAAAACTAAAAAGAAAAAAAGGAAAAAACTAAAAAAAATTTTCATCTAAAAAACTAAAAAAAACTAAAAAAGGTAAAAACTAAAAGAACTAAAAAAGAAAAAAATAAATGACGACACTCAAAGAGAAAGCGACCAGGACAAAAGGAATGTTCGATTAGCAATCAACAAAGCACCGGGACACAGGGAGTATAAATGACGACCAGGACATAAGTAAAAAAAAAAAACTAACAAAACTAAAAAGAAGGTAAAAACTACAAAAAAAACTAAAAAGAAAAAAAAACTAAAAACTAATAAAAAAACTAAAAAATCTAAAAATCTAAATAAACTAAAAAAGAAAAAAAAAGGAAAAAAATAAAGGAGAAAAACAAAACTAAAAAACGAATGTATATACAGACCGGGACACCGGGATACAAATGACGACCGGGACACAGGGAATATAAATGACGACCGGGACACAGGGACACAACTACAACGGGGACACCGGGGGGCACAGGGGGATATAAATGACGACCGGGACACCGGGACAGGGAATGGTCGATTAGCAATCACCATCAACAAAGCTCAAGGGCAATCATTAGAATCATGAGGTATAGATCTGAATACAGATTGTTTTCCCATGGACCATTATATGTTGCATGTTCAAGAGTCGGTAAACCTGACAATCTATTTATATGCAAAGACAATGGGACAGCAAAGAATGTTGTATATTCGCAAGTTTTACGTAGTTAAAACCACATATATATATATATATATATATATATATATATATAAATATATATATATATATATATATATATATATATATATATATATATATATATATAAATATATATATATATATATATATATATATATATATATATATATATATATATATATATATATATATATATATATATATATATATATATATATATATATATATATATATATATATATATATATATATATATATATATATATATATCTATATTCACAGGTGGGACATAGGGACACAACTACAATGGCGCGTAACTAATATGGCGCGTAACGACTTACGCGCGCGGGGGGGCTTTGGGGGGCGCGAAGCGCCCCCACCAACTAGGTGTTGGGGTGGCGCGAAGCGCCACCCCAACAGCTAGTATATATATATATATATATATATGTTGTACATATATATATATATATATATATATATATGCTGTTGGGGTGGCGCGAAGCGCCACCCCAACAGCTAGTATATATATATATATATATATATATATATTTAATTAAATAATCATCCATATAATTGTATTTACTTGATTAATTAAATTAATTAATTAGCTTAAGATAAGTATATTCAATAAAAGTAATATATTTAATATCCTTTTTTTTGACAATATGCTCGACGTTCGACGTTCCAATCTCAGGATATAAATTTTAATACTTTCGGAAAAATCTATAGGACTGGCAATTCTACAGCAACCTTTTTTTATTTTTTTATTTTTATTTTTTATCTGTTTATAAGTTATTTTTGTACTTTGACGAAGGTTCAACCAAAATTTTAGCTTTGTATTCCACACTGTCCCATATTCTTTTATTACTTTTGTTTATTTTATTCTTTAACTGACCTTATATCAAATGACAAGCTTTACAAAAACCGTGGTTCAATCCCGCTTTCTCAGGCTACAATGAAAAAAGGCTAATGCTACTATTCCATGTTTTAGGGATGTAGGATAACACATTGTCAAAGATTCTGCCTTTTGCCAGTCATTTGGGGGTAAACGAAAACCAGGTCGTTCCAAGTTGGGTGGGTTGGGGTAATTTGAACGAGATTGGAACTTCATGGGTAAAAAGTGTAGCTTTGAATAGATTCGGTTGGAGGAGGAGTGTGTGCACCTCTGCTGACCTGAAGCAGATTGGTGCTAAAGGGAATTGTCTGTAGTATTTATATTCTTTATACTTTTAACTTTTATTTTATATTTTGTATTGAATTTTGTGCTTTATGTTTTTTGTATTATTTTTTTATTCGTTATTTTTCCTTTTTTCTTTTATTCTCTATTTTTACTTTTGCATTCTTAATTCTTTTCATGTTGATCTGGTTTGGAGTGCCTTAATTTTATTGTATTTTTCTGGTTTTCCGGCTTTTTTGTCCCATTAGAAGCTATACCATTTATCTCTCTTTTCTGAAACTGGCTCGAGTTGCTTCCAACTTGTTAAAAAGAAATATTACATCTTTATCTTCTTTTTACGAGTTTCAGTTGAGACAGAGATTGAAGGAGCGGAGAAGGGGATGCAATTTAGCCATGAAGTTTTAATTGATAGTTCTTTTTCTTCTAAAAAACCGTAAACAACCATAATTTCGCATTAATGGTGTTCTATATATTCTTTGACGTTCTTTTGCCGACATTGTTTGAACCCTTTCGATTGTTTTAACAACTTTTTAGAAAAAACGGTGTTTCAAAAAAAAGTTTCAGGGAAGCAAGAATTAGCTTGTTTTGTGAACATCTTTCAGTTGTAATATACCGTTTGGATTAAATTATTTATTTTTTATCACATAAAATGTTACCAATACTTGAGAACAAAGAAGAAAATCTTTTGCCGATTTTGCCGAAACTCTTCTTTTGCCGACATTGTTTGAACCCTTTCGAATGTTTTAACCACTTTTTAGAAAAAAACTGTGTTTCAAAAATAAGTTTCAGGTAAGCAAGAATTAGCTTGTTTCGTGAACATCTTTCAGTTGTAATATGCTGTTTGGATTAAATTATTTATTTTTTATCACATAAAATGTAACCATTTCTTTAGAACAAAAAAGAAAAATTGCCGCTGTTATGCCTAAAAGTCGTGTCTGACATTTTCACACGTCTGAGGTAATTGCCAAAAACTGTTTTCTAAGCTATTTTCAATGGGGGATCAACAGGACACTGTAGAAAATGAAGATCAAAGTGAGACTTAATAAGCATGTGAATGCAGCTCAGTAGACAATTTTCGGTAATTATTTTGGAATTGCAATTCTCGGTAATTATTTTGGAATTTTGTAAATATCAAATAAGACCTTGAGGGGTAATAGTGACCCAGCATTATTGCCCAAAACTATTTGCTAAGGTGTTTTCAAAGTGAGGACCAGCAAGATAATGTAGACCAGACGGAACGAAGTGAGACTGAATATGCATTGGAATGCGGCTCAGCAAACAATTTTCGGGAATTATTTTAGAATTTTGAAAATGTCAAATAGGACCTTTAGAGATAACAGTGACGCGAGATAATTACCAAAAACTATTTGCTAAGCTGTTCTCAAAGGATGGATCAGCAAGCTAGTGTAGACCAAGAGGATCGAAGTGAAACTGAATGTGCATTTGATTGTAGTTCAAAGAACACTTTTTGGCACTTATTTTTTGAAATTTGGAAATGTCAAATCCAGCTTTTAGGGGTTACAGCGACGCCAAATAACTACTAAAAACTATTTGTTAATATGTTCCCAAAGGGAGGATCAAAAAGATAAGGTAGACCAGGAGGATCGAAGTGAAATTGAAAATACATTTAATTGCATCTCAACGAACAGGTTTTGGCAATTATTTTAGAATTTTGAATATGTTAGATATAGTCCTTAGGGGTAACAGCCAGACAATGAGCAGGATAGCAGGATGAGCAGGATAATGTAGACCAAATGGATCGAAGTGAGACTGAATATGCATTTGAATGCAGCTGAGCAGACAATTTTTGCTAATATTTTAGAATTTTGGAAATGTCAGATATAGCCTTTAGGGGTACCAGTGACAAGAGATTACTGCCAAAAACTATTTACGAAACTGTTCACAAAGAGAGGATCAGCAAGATAATGTAGACCATGAGGATCAAAGCGGGATCATTTCGAAAAACTACTTGTTAAGCTTTTCTTAAAGAAAGAATTGACGTACCAAATGTAATTGAAACTTACATTTACCTTCTGGTCCTCCCCTTGAGCTTTACGAAAACTTTTTGGGATGATCTTAAAAGTAAAAAAATTCTAGATAAGACCATTAGGCCTGACAGTTATTTTTGATTCGCAGGGATGCTCATAATACTTTCTTTGGTAGGGAATTTTTAAGTTATTCATGACCTACTGTTTCAGTTTCCCAATCATTTAAATGATTTTATTATTCAAGACAAAAGAAAATGAATAATCTCCAAATTGTGAGATTTAATCAAACTTTAAGGTATTTGAGAAGACAAGCCATTTTTTCCTTTGCTTTTATTGCGAGTACCAGCAAATCAATTTGTAAATACATTCAATTTCAATACAAAATTCAACATTCAATTTCAATTTCAATACATTCAAATCAATTTCATTACAAAATCAGTTAGAGTAATATTGTTTTATTAAGAACGCTGGTAAGGAGAAAAAATAAATGACATTAAAACATTCGAGAAGAATTTTAATATTACAAAACATTTTCTTGCTATCAACGGTATTTTATTAGATGGATTTTTTTAAGCTATTTAGTTATTTTAATTCTTTTTAGTTACTAAATGTATTTTTTTAATGAATTTGACAAAATATTCAGTGCCACAGGCTATTCCTAAAGCCAAAATTTAGACTCCTCTTCAGTTAAATCTGTTTTTCAATATTAATACTTTTGTGACAATAAAATTAACCTTTGAAAATCAATAAATATGCTATTGTTAATTATAAGAATAATTAACAATATTGACTGCAATAAAAAATAGTTTTTAACTCAGCACGATGTTTCTTTTTTCTTCTTAAGCCCCAACTTAAATTCTGTAAGTGTGTACTGTCTGAATACTATCTACTGTAACCGTTTACTTACTGTTACTGCCCCCAAGGTGGATCTAGAGCAAATCTTTGGGGGGGGAACTATGTGACAAGGGCGACAGTAATTGACCAAATTGACAAATTTATTTAAAGAGTGAAAATCAGAAAAAAAGTACAGAATGAGGATGCCAGAAAAATCTTCGGGAAGGAGAGTCCTCCGGACCCTCCTGGATCCGCCAGTGTACTGTCTTATTAAGAATGGAGGGGAAGAAAAAGCATAGACGACATTAAACCGTTTCAGAGAAAAAATGTCACAAACGGCTTAAACTTACTTTAATAGACATGGACTATTAAACATAGGACTATTTTAAGTCCTATGTATTTTAAGTATTTTAAAGTATCTATAGTATTTTAAGGACTATTTTATGGACATGGACTAAACATAGGTTTTTATAGCCACCGAGGATGTACAATCATTTCATTTAGAACTTATCATAAAAATTTGCTAAATGCGACATTAGAATGTCATTTTTACTGTCTTTTTTCGATTACGATTTTTTGTCGATTATAAGGGTTTATGTAAAGCTACCCGATGTTATTTAGTTTGGGGGGTGTGGAGGTAGTTGTTTAGTTTAAATTGGTTAGTTGCGGGTCTCTCTCTGCTCTTTGCTGATATGTTATCAATCTGTTAGAAATATTCAGCAAATTTTATCATTAATCTCCATTAGACGCACTCAATAATTTTAAAATATATTATTGAGAAATATCTTCAGAGAGAAGATGATTTATTAGACCCTGGATGTCCGTACCAGTCACAATAGCTATTAACCGTCCACCCCTAAGAGGGAAAGGACGTTCATAGTATCCGTCTACTGGTGTCCGTACTACTAGTCTGTCCGTCTAAACAGTGTCTTTACGGGATAGAGAAAGAAACAGAATATAGTCGTTAGATTTTCCTACTTATGAATAGTTTTCTATGCTTGTTATATATATTAATATATATTATAATATATAATATATATTATAATATATATTTTATTATTAATATATATCATATATTGTATATATCTATATATATAAAAATAAGTTGTCTGTCTGTCTGTGGATCTGTGGATCTGTGGATCAGGTGACGTCATGTTTCGGCTGACGTCATGAAATTAGTTGCCGTCATTTTTGCTTTGAAGGTGACGTCATTCAAGTTATATAAGACATATGTTCGCGTAGAAATCTATTAATGTTTAAGTTTACAATGACTGATGAAGATGCTCAAAGAGTCTATGCCAAAAAACTTGCTGCTGATAGAGAAAGTCAGAAAAGAAAGCGTGCCGAGGAACTACCAGAGCAACGCGAAAGCAGACTTGCTGCTAAAAGAGAAAGTGAAAAAAGAAGGCGTGCCGAGGAATCAAAAGACCAGCAGGGAAACAGGCTTGAGGCTTATAGAGAAAGAAAGAACAGAAAGCATCCCGAGGAACTACCAGAGCAACGCAGAAGCAGACTTGCTGCTAAAAGAGAAAGTGAAAAAAGAAGGCGTGCCGAGGAATCAAAAGACCAGCAGGGAAACAGGCTTGAGGCTGATAGAGAAAGAAAGAACAGAAAGCATGCCGAGGAACTACCAGAGCAACGCAGAAGCAGACTTGCTGCTAAAAGAGAATGTGAAAAAAGAAGGCGTGCCGAGGAATTACAAGAACAGCAAGAAATCAGGCTTGCTGCTGATAGAGAAAGTAAGAAAAGAAAGCGTGCCGAGGAATCACAAGAACAGCAAGAAATCAGGCTTGCTGCTGATAGAGAGAACCTAATAGATGCCACAATCTTGACAGGGCCTTATGTGGGTGAGGCTGTTCTTATTCCTCGCATTCCCATGATTCCAACGGATCTGCTTTTTCAATTTAAAAGATTGCAATTCCCAATTCGATTAGCATTTGCAACCACCATCAACAAAGCTCAAGGGCAATCACTAGAAAAATGCGGTATAGATCTTAATACAGACTGCTTTACCAATGTACAATTGTGTGTTGCATCTTTGAGGGTCGGTAAACCTGACAATCTATTTATACGCACAGACAATGGGACAGCGAAGACTGTTGTATATTCACAAGTTTTACGTAGTTAATTTGTATTGTATCTATCTATCTATCTATCTATATAAAAACGAGTTGTGTGTATGCATGTTTGTTTGTTTGTAAAAAGAGCGTTTGCATATGACGTCATTATTAGTACATACGGCTTTGTATATGGACAGACAATGGGAAAGCCAAGAATGTTGTATATTCGCAATTTTTACGTAGTTTGAAACACATATATAAATCTATCTATATTCACAGGTGGGACACAGGGACACAACTACAATGGCGCGTAACTTATATGGCGCGTAACTAATATGGCGCGTAACGACTTACGCGCGCGGGGGGGCTTGGGGGGGGCGCGAAGCGCCCCACCAACTAGGTGTTGGGGTGGCGCGAAGCGCCACCCCAACAGCTAGTATATATATATATACTAGCTGTTGGGGTGGCGCTTCGCGCCACCCCAACACCTAGTTGGTGGGGGCGCTTCGCGCCCCCCCCAAGCCCCCCCGCGCGCGTAAGTCGTTACGCGCCATAATAGTTACGCGCCATTGTAGTTGTGTCCCTATGTCCCACCTGTGAATATAGATATATATATATATATGGTTTTAACTACGTAAAACTTGCGAATATACAACATTCTTTGCTGTCCCATTGTCTTTGCATATAAATAGATTGTCAGGTTTACCGACTCTTGAACATGCAACATATAATGGTCCATGGGAAAACAATCTGTATTCAGATCTATACCTCATGATTCTAATGATTGCCCTTGAGCTTTGTTGATGGTGATTGCTAATCGACCATTCCCTGTCCCGGTGTCCCGGTCGTCATTTACATCCCCCTGTTTCCCCCGGTGTCCCCGTTGTAGTTGTGTCCCTGTGTCCCGGTCGTCATTTATATTCCCTGTGTCCCGGGTGCCGGTCATCATTTGTATCCCGGTGTCCCGGTCTGTATATACATTCGTTTTTTAGTTTTGTTTTTCTCCTTTATTTTTTTCCTTTTTTTTTCTTTTTTAGCTTATTTAGATTTTTAGATTTTTTAGTTTTTTTTATTTTTTTTCTCCTTTATTTTTTTCCTTTTTTTTCTTTTTTAGCTTATTTAGATTTTTAGATTTTTTAGTTTTTTTTATTAGTTTTTAGTTTTTATTTCTTTTTAGTTTTTTTGTCCCGGTCGTCATTTATATCCCCCGGTTTCCCCCGGTGTCCCCGTTGTAGTTGTGTCCCTGTGTCCCGGTCGTTATTTATATTCCCTGTGTCCCGGTCGTCATTTGTATCCCGGTGTACCGGTCTGTATATACATTCGTTTTTTAGTTTTGTTTTTCTCCTTTATTTTTTTCCTTTTTTTTTCTTTTTTAGTTTATTTAGATTTTTAGATTTTTTAGTTTTTTTATTAGTTTTTAGTTTTTTTTTCTTTTTAGTTTTTTTGTAGTTTTTACCTTCTTTTTAGTTTTGTTAATTTTTTTTTTTACTTGTGTCCTGGTCGTCATTTATACTCCCTGTGTCCCGGTGCTTTGTTGATTGCTAATCGAACATTCCTTTTGTCCTGGTCGCTTTCTCTTTGAGTGTCGTCATTTATTTTTTTCTTTTTTAGTTCTTTTAGTTTTTACCTTTTTTAGTTTTTTTTTTAGTTTTTAGTTTTTTTAGTTTTTTACCTTTTTTTAGTTTTTTTAGTTTTTTTAGTTTTTTAGCTTTTTTATTTTTTTTATTAGTTTTTAGTTTTTTTGTAGTTTTTGCCTTTTTTTTAGTTTTTTTAGTTTTTTAGCTTTTTTATTAGTTTTTAGTTTTTTTTGTAGTTTTTGCCTTTTTTTAGTTTTTTTAGTTTTTTAGCTTTTTTATTTTTTTTATTAGTTTTTAGTTTTTTTTGTAGTTTTTGCCTTTTTTTAGTTTTTTCAGTTTTGACGTCACCTGATCCAGTTTTTTCAGGTGACGTCACCTGATCCACGATCCACAGATCCACAGACAACTTATTTTTATATATATAGATAGTTTTTTTTTTTTACTTATGTCCTGGTCGTCATTTATACTCCCTGTGTCCCGGTGCTTTGTTGATTGCTAATCGAACATTCCTTTTGTCCTGGTCGCTTTCTCTTTGAGTGTCGTCATTTATTAGTTTTTTCCTTTTTTTCTTTTTAGTTTTTTATTGGTTTTTACCTTTATTTTAGCTTATTTTTCAGTTTTTTCCTTTTTTTAGTTTTTTTTATTTTTTATTTTTTTTAGTTTTTTACCTTTTTTTAGTTTTTTTAGTTTTTTTAGTTTTTTAGCTTTTTTACTTTTTTTATTAGTTTTTAGTTTTTTTTTGTAGTTTTTGCCTTTTTTTAGTTTTTTCAGTTTTTTTTTTTAGTTTTTTATTGGTTTTTACCTTTATAGTTTTTTTAGTTTTTTAGCTTTTTTATTTTTTTTATTAGTTTTTAGTTTTTTTTGTAGTTTTTGCCTTTTTTTAGTTTTTTCAGTTTTGACGTCACCTGATCCAGTTTTTTCAGGTGACGTCACCTGACACATCCATCCATCCATCCACAGACAACTTATTTTTATATATATATATTAATTGCTTATTACATCATAGTAAAAAATGGTAAATGGTACAAAAATTGTTGCTAGTGCAATTACTGTCTTAACAAAAATTCAGGAAAAGAGAAAGCATAGATGGTAGTGCGGCGTTTCAGAGAATAAATGTCGATGTGTTTGACTTTGACTTTAATAGAGACAGGCTAAACGTACGTTTCCGTACGTTTCTTAAACGTACGCTACCAACGATATCTAATCCTTTTTCTTATAAATTCTAATAAATGTTTAATAAATACCACGCAAGGTAACTAAAACCACTTTTTTTCCTTTTTCATTAAATTTGTTCATCGATTATAAGGGATTTATGTGAAATTTCCAAATTACAGGTGCAAAAAGGATTTGCTATTGCAGCATTTTTTTTTTCTTTTTTTTTGAAGCGCAAAATCTGTTGCTGAAACATCGTCTTAATAAAAATTCTTAGAAAGTCAAAGCGTAGATCAAATATGGATAACTTTCAAGAGCGGGAACTAGCGCTAGTGTCCGCAAAAATCTATGAACGCAATCTTGCGTTCGGTGGCGCTTGACATTTTTTCCAGTGTAATAATAAGAAGAGTTAATTTAAGTGTAATCGAAAAAATTAGGGTAGTAATAAGTGTCCGACCTCAGTTCCTAAAAAAAAGCTATTAGGAAGTATGAAAAAACGCAAAGTGTCGCCAAACGCTAGATGGAACTGATATTTTTTGTCGACACTAGCACCCCGTTTTCACTATTACAAGTGGTTTGCTCTTTGGCAAGGAAGTGGTCATCCTTGCACTTTGGCAAGGATGACATTAAGAAGTTCAAGATGAAAATGCCAATGTTTCAAAACATTCTAGCAATCACAGGTGAAATGAAAGTCAACTTAGATTCTATCCAAATCTTATGATTTTTTGTCAGGTTAAAGAAGTTTTAAGTCAATATAGTATCAGCCAACGACTCTTCGGTGAAGCAGTACTCGGCTTAAGTCAAGGCTCGGTGTCCGACCTTCTGGCACGGCCAAAACCATGGCATATGCTGACGCAGAAAGGACGGGAGCCATTTATCAGGATGAAGCTCTTCTTGGATGATGATACTGCAATTCACCGTTTGGTGGCGTCACAGTACAAAGTGGCACCGGAGCGCTTGATGAGGACTGCAGGATTTACCACAGTTCCTCGTAAGTTTTTTTGTGTCTCAGACTATTTATCGTATGTTTTACTTGAACTGCTTTTATTTAGCACAGAACTACAAAACAGAACACAGAAATAGTTTATAATGAAAACGGTTAAATATAACACTTTAATACAGAAGTGTAGATGGATTCTCCCCCCCCCCCAATTCACCCCAAAAATTGGTCTTTAAAAATCGTAAATAAAAAACTGTTGGATTAGAAACGCTGATCAAGAGAAAAATGTAAGCAAGCCGGCTCGAAATGAGAACGTGCTAGCAAAACCGTATGCAGGTGGGTAGGGGCTTTGAACGCCCCCAAATTTATTATTGACTCGTAAAAATGTAGCACAAATGCATATAAATAAATCTTTTATGCGTTTTAAAGTTTTTTGTAACCCCATATACCCCCCTCCCTCCCTTGAATCGAAAAATTTTTGTATATGGCCCTGGTTGCCAGAATTGTGGTATCACTGGTACTGAAAGAGCCAAACAAGGGCAAACAAAATGACAACTTGTTCAACCCGTGGCCAACTACCTTTTAGATGGGGTGTGAACTGAAAACGTAGGCTTAGTATTCAAGTTTTATCTGATAAATAAAAATGTTAGCGGAACTTGTAGTGCATTGATTTATCGTAACTTATATTTCAGTGACAAATCAACCTCATTTGAGTTTAACTTGAAATTTTCTGGAAGTTTTGTACCGGCTGAGAACGGAATATTCTCTGTTTAGTTGGGGGGTTGTGGAGGTAGTTTTTTTTAGTTTAAATTGGTTGGTTAGGGGTATATCTTTGCTCTCTGCTGATACTAAAAGGCTGGTTATGAGAAAAAATATAATAACTAAGCTCAAAATTAGAACATACCAGCTATACCGTATCCCGTTAGGGGTTTGGACACCCCTAGAATGTTTGTCCGAATCGTAAAAATGCAAAAAATCCAAAAATGCACATTAACAAATATTGATGCGTTTTTAAAGTTTGTTGTACCCTCCACCCACCTAAAAAACACATACACCCTCAAAAATGCTTTTTTAATTTTTTTTTACCCCGCGTCCATCCCCCCCCTTTAAAATTTTTGATACAGCCCTGCGTGCTGGAATAGTGTCGTTTAACACTGGCACTAAAGGACCCAAACACAGTTACTCAAAATTATAACTGGAGCAGCGTGTTACAAAATCCCTGTTGGATGTGGCGTGGCCCGAAAATGGAGGCTTAGTATTCAAGCTCTATCCGATAATTAAATTAATCTAAAAAAATTAATAATAAATAAATTATTAAATAAATAAAAATAAATAAAAAAAATAAAATAAAATAAAAATAAATAAAAATAAATTAATCGATAAATAAATCTAGCAGAACTTAAAGCTCAATAATTTATCATAACTTAGATTTCAATGACAATTCAACCTAATTTAGTTTAACCTGAAATTTCCTGAAAGTTTTGTACCGGCTGAAAATGGAATACCTTCTTTTTAGTTGGGGGTCGTAGAGGTTGTTAGGTTAGTTGAAATTGGTTTGTTGTGAGCATTTCTCTGCTGATATTGTTATCAATCTGGTGGAAATATTCAGCACATTTTGTTTCAGTGTTCAATTTCTGTAAGTGATACGAAGATTTTAAAGTGACACAAAAGTGCAGCGAAATTTTTAGGCTGTCTTTATCCCAAATTAAACTGACTCAATAATTTTAAAACATATTATTCAGAAATATCTTAAGGGAGAAGATGATTTATTTGTCCGTGAATGTCCTTACAAGTTACAATAGCTGTTTAGAGTCCACTCCTAAGAGGGAAAGGACCTTCATGGTGTCCGTACTAGTAGTCTGTCCGTAATGTGTAGAAAAATAAAAAGAAGATAGTAGTTAGATTCTTCTGCTTTAGTAGTTAGATTCTGTTACTTATTATACAGTTGGAACTTTTATTATTACTTACTTAATGTTCAGATTTTTATTATTCTTTGTCGAATTTTTCTCTTCCAGAGTTTTTTTTTCTTGCAGATTATGTAAAGCCAAAATATTCGAACTTCTATTATTGTTTGTAGAAGTATTTTTGTTTCAAAGTTTTTATTAAAATCTTTTATTATACATCTTATCTATTTTTCAATAGATCTTATTTTAATAATGAATCTTAAAGCATATTGGAATTAATTCACAAAAAAATTAGGTGTTAGGGTCGAATTTGTTGATTTATTCATTTCTTATAGTGAACATATAAAATTGCAGTTTTCAACGATAATAAGTCCTTTAAACATTATTGTCAAAATCTATGCGTGGGGGGGGGGAGAATCTAGAGGGTAAAAAGTGAAAGTCAAAAATCTAAAGGGCAAAGACCCTCGTCCGGTCATTCCCAATTTGATACCACTTCAAAGACGTGTGGTCTAAGAAATTATTTACGTCTGAACGTAGAAGCTGTGTATCTGTCATAGACGTTTTGATCCATAATAGGCAGTGGGGTTTTCAATGAGATCGTCAGGTGGGTGGTGGGTGACGGAGGTGAAACTAGTTTTTGGGTCAGCCTCTCTATTGCTACCATTGATTGTGATGTCTGGTGGCCGTTTTCCTGCTCCCATATTGCAACGCCTTTTCAATATTATCTAGTAACTATTCATAATAAATATATTGACTAACCAAGGACATTAGGAATAAAACTTTAATGAAATATATTCATTGAATTAAAATTTTTGATTTAATTCTAAAATTTAATTAATTTCAAATTTGAAATGAATTGGCTATGTGGGAAAATTAAGAACTCAATTTTAATGATAAAAATCTTGGTGTTCATTTGTTGTTTTTGGTAGAAGTAGGCCCTAAATTTAAAAAAATAAACTTGGGTAAAAAATCAGTTGCATATAGTACAAACATCTTAATAGGATATAGCTGCTTTGGAGGTGAAGTTGGCCTTATCACATCTCCAGATTGTTAATTTTTAAGCTTTATGGATGAAAATAGTTTTCGAATTTAAGTAAGTGATCTTGTTGATTTTTTTGATGGTTCGGTATGATAACACTGACGAAAATATAGTATTCCTCCCTCAAAATATATAAAAACACACGAGAAAATCATGGTTTTCAGGTATGGATAGACCTAAGATGGATGCAAGGGTAAAAAAAGGCTCTAATATGATAATAAAATAAAAAATAAATAAATAAAATTAAACAAAATAATAATAATAAAATTTTATATGATGTGTCAAAACTAATTTATTATTCAATGCCAAAATTTATTCTAGTCCTAGTTATATTATTATCCCCTGAACTTGCAAAGTCAAGATAGGGCTTTCAAACTTATCCCAGTATATATATATATATATATATATATATATATATATATATATATATATATATATATATATATATATATATATATATATATATATATATATATATATATATATATATATATATATATATATATATATATATATATATATATATATATATATATATATATATATATATATATATATATATATATATATATATATATATATATATATATATATATACTATCTGTTGGGGTGGCGCTTCGCGCCACCCCAACACCTAGTTGGTGGGGGCGCTTCGCGCCCCCCCAAGCCCCCCCGCGCGCGTAAGTCGTTACGCGCCATATTAGTTACGCGCCATTGTAGTTGTGTCCCTATGTCCCACCTGTGAATCGACCACTCCCTGAGTCGCCATCGTCATTTATATATCCCCCTGTGCACCCCGGCGTCCCCTTTGTAGTTATGTCCCTGTGCCCCGGTCGTCGTCATTTATACTCCCTGTGTCCCGGTGCTTTGTTGATTGCTAATCGAACATTCCTTTTGTCCCGGTCGCTTTCTCTTTGAGTGTCGTCATTTATTTAGATTGTTTCTCCTTTATTTTTCAGTTTTTTTCCTTTTTTTAGTTTTTTTTCTTTTTTAGTTCTTTTAGTTTTTACCTTTTTAAGTTTTTTTTAGTTTTTTTCTTTTTACTTTTTTTTTTAGTTTTTATCTTTTTTATTTTTTTTTATTTTTATTCTTAATTTTATTAGTTTTCTTTTTCTCTTCTATTTTTCAGTTTTTTCCTTTTTTTAAGTTTTTTTTTTAGTTTTTAGTTTTTTTAGTTTTTTTTCCTTTTTTCTTTTTAGTTTTTTATTGGTTTTTACCTTTTTTTTAGCTTTTTTAGTTTTTTTCGTTTTTTCTTTTTACTTTTTTTTTTAGTTTTTATCTTTTTTATTTTTTTTTATTTTATTCTTAATTTTATTCATTTATATATCCCCCTGTGCACCCCGGCGTCCCCTTTGTAGTTATGTCCCTGTGTCCCGGTCGTCGTCATTTATACTCCCTGTGTCCCGGTGCTTTGTTGATTGCTAATCGAACATTCCTTTTGTCCCGGTCGCTTTCTCTTTGAGTGTCGTCATTTATTTAGATTGTTTCTCCTTTATTTTTCAGTTTTTTTCCTTTTTTTAGTTTTTTTTCTTTTTTAGTTCTTTTAGTTTTTACCTTTTTTAGTTTTTTTTAGTTTTTTAGATGAAAATTTTTTTTAGTTTTTTTCCTTTTTTTCTTTTTAGTTTTTTATTGGTTTTTACCTTTTTCTAGCTTTTTTAGTTTTTTTCGTTTTTTCTTTTTACTTTTTTTTTTAGTTTTTATCTTTTTTATTTTTTTTTATTTTTATTCTTAATTTTATTAGTTTTCTTTTTCTCTTCTATTTTTCAGTTTTTTCCTTTTTTTTAAGTTTTTTTTTTAGTTTTTAGTTTTTTTAGTTTTTTTTTTCCTTTTTTTCTTTTTAGTTTTTTATTGGTTTTTACCTTTTTTTTAGCTTTTTTAGTTTTTTTTCGTTTTTTCTTTTTACTTTTTTTTTTAGTTTTTATCTTTTTTATTTTTTTTTATTTTATTCTTAATTTTATTAGTTTTCTTTTTCTCTTCTATTTTTCAGTTTTTTCCTTTTTTTAAGTTTTTTTTTTTAGTTTTTAGTTTTTTTAGTTTTTTAGTTTTTTTTAGTTTTTTTAGTTTTTTAGCTTTTTTATTTTTTTTATTAGTTTTTAGTTTTTTTTGTAGTTTTTGCCTTTTTTTAGTTTTTTCAGTTTTTTTTTTAGTTTTTAGTTTTTTACCTTTTTTGTGGATCGTCACCTGATCCACAGATCCACAGACAGACAGACAACTTATTTTTATATATTTTTTATTTTTTTTTAATTTTATTCTTAATTTTATTAGTTTTCTTTTTCTCTTCTATTTTTCAGTTTTTTCCTTTTTTTAAGTTTTTTTTTTAGTTTTTAGTTTTTTTAGTTTTTTAGTTTTTTTAGTTTTTTTAGTTTTTTAGCTTTTTTATTTTTTTTATTAGTTTTTAGTTTTTTTGTAGTTTTTGCCTTTTTTTAGTTTTTTCAGTTTTTTTTTAGTTTTTAGTTTTTTACCTTTTTTGTGGATCGTCACCTGATCCACAGATCCACAGACAACTTATTTTTATATATATAGATATATGTGTGTGTGTGTGTGTGTGTGTGTGTGTGTGTGCTAAATTAATTTAGCCTCTGAAGAGGTCACATAAATGTAACTTTAACAAAATTCTCTTTTTCAGAGTCTGTTGGGAAGTTTCCTCAACGACCTCCTACTAGTTCTCCAAGTACGCGGCCTCTTCCAGCAAGTTCACTTAGAAATCGTTGGGGAGAAAGTATCCCTCTGCCTCTTGGTTTTCCTTTTGGGATGCCACCTAGCTATCCAAGTCATATCCCACCCCAATTCCTACCTGTTGTGAACCGTGATCTTTCTTTAAGAAGGGAATCCACCCCAATTAAAGAAGAATCTGGTCGAAGCAGTTCAACTCCGGGTTGTCCTCCTGACGTAGGGTTCGAGCCTTCCTTACCGTCGCAGAATATTTATGAAATTGCTGCTCTTACGCCAGACCTGGATACACAACTAGTTACCAGTCGGGTCAAAGAAGTCTTATTAGCTAATAATATTGGCCAAAAAGTAAGTGTTTTTTTTTTTTTTTTTTTGTTTTTTTTTTTTTTTGGTAACCCTAAATTTTGATTCAAGTGGTGAATTTTTCTTTAATTTTTGAAAATTTTGAAACTTTAGCGCTGTTTATGCTAAAGTCTTTTATTAGAACTTTTAAGAAAGCTTCTAATAGTTAAATTAAATAAAAAAATACAAGTTTTTTTAAAATAAAAGTAAGGAGCAACATTAAAACTTGAAATGAACAGACATTACTCCGTATATGAAAGGAGCTTTTCCTCCTCAACACCCCGCTCTTTACGCTAAAGTTTGACTCTTTCTCTTAACTCTACTTTTTAAAGCAGTAAAAAACTTTACGTAAAGAGCGATGGGTAAGACTAATCTTAATGAAATATATATATTTAAAATCAGCATTAAAATGCGGTTCTTTTGATATACCACGAACTGTGTGTTAATTAAACGGACCTTGCGTTTCAGAAGTTGCTCTTAAAGAATTGGGAAGAAGCTTTACTGTAAAGAGTGAGGCTTTGAGGAGGGAGTAACCCCCTCATATACGGAACAATTTCTGTTCCTTTAAATTTTTAATGTTGATCCTTACTCTCAGTTGAAAAAAGTTGTTTTTATTTAATTTTTGATTATTTTTTTTAAATGCCAGGAAATCTGGCTCCACCTCTAAGGAAAAATCTCTCCTCCTCATATCTGGGGGAATATATGAATCTGGGGAAATATATGAATCTCCCCATTTCTAGGGGAATATGAATTGTCTACCCCTAGAGTAGACGATTCAATCCTGGTGATAATTATTCCGGACAATTACCCTTAACAACCCACCGCGTAAAATTGAGTCGGAAAGAGAAGGCGAGACATCATAAAAATTTTGTATAGGAATTTTGGCAAATCCCAGTGTAAAATTTTCCTTAAAAAAAATCATCCTTAGGAAACTTTTCTCCCAGTGGAAAATTCTGCCTGTGTAAAATCCCCCCTTCTGGAAATTAACCCCCTCCCTACCCAAAAAAGTATGCATAATCCCCAATAACAAATACTACATGTAAACAATGGGCTTATCTCCAAAGGTATAGTTATTCGGCCTCTCAACAATGTTGAACAAAACGGCTCTCTCAAAATTTTGATTGTATAATTTTGGTAAAAACGGGTATAGGAGTGGGCCTAGCTTACCTCCATTCTTTTTTGGTGACTTAAAAAGGACACTATTACTTTCAATCTCTATTCGAATGGATCCTCTCCCCATATTCTAGGACCGCTTGGTCGTCCCTGAAATGATCATCCCTGAAAATAAACACACGCATCCGTGATCTTTCTTCTGGCAAAAATGCAAAATTCCCCATTTTTGGTTTCCCTTACTATTAAACCGGGTCGTTTCTTACACTCAGGCCAGGATTTACGCATAGGTGAACTAGGCCCGGGCCTAGGGGGGCACAATGCCGAGAGGGAAAACACCAAGCGATTTTTTTCTTAACAAAAACCGGGTAGATGTGATTTATCTTTAAAACGCCAGGTGCACTTTTACTGCTACACTGCCTATTCACAGAAAAGTGATTTTAAAACTACCCATGAATTCCCAACCTGCTTATAAGCTTTCCGCTATCCCCACATTTTTGGGGATTTCCCGGTAATCTTCTGGGCCTAGGGGTGTAAAAGACTTAAATCCAACCCTGCTTACAGTTCGTCACTAGAAACCGTTTGACCCACAGATAGATGTTTATATATATCTATACAAAAAGATGTTCCCCTGTTTACCTCAGTCTTGAAAAATTTATGAGCTACGCCCTTTTATTTTGTTTACGACAATGTGTTTTCTGTTCAAGTTAATAACTCTAAATGTAATATTTTGAAAGCAATAATTTCGCGCTTATTATGCTGTGGTTTTTGAAAAACCCCATTTCTATGCTTCCCCCTTCATTCTTAAGGCAATCACGTATAATCTGTTCAATTCAATAAGTTTGTTTTCAAGCCAACGGAATTATGTACAGATCATTTCACCCTCTATCGCACATTTTTCGTAAAGTTGTCCATTCCCTTACGGAATTATTCGTCAAGATAGACGCTTTTTTGTTTGTTGTTTTTTTATAGGCTCATAAAAATTCGAACATTGGTTATTACTGTCTAGATCTCATTGGGAATTTCTAAGTTAGAAATTTGATGAAAGGTCTGCTCTAGATCAATACTTGGCTAGCCTTGGGGTTACATGTTTCCTCATATTCGTTACAGAAAACGAAACTGATTTTTATGCGAAGTTATAAAAGATGATATTTCCGAGGATATGCCGATTCTAAGTGCTGAGAGATTTAGATCTCGTTTTCTAGAAGATACTTAGAAAAAAGCATTCGATGGGTGGTCCATTCTAACGCGTCCAATTTCTCAAATTATATTCATCTTTTCTTAGATTTGCAAAATGAGATGTTTAACTGACAGAAGAGGATTGATTTTGCTTAGTTTTTAACGATTGTACTGTGTGATAAAAGGGTGATCACACAACTACATAGGTGAACGCGTCTTTGTACCCCCTTCTTGGCCTATGTCTTCTGTCGAATTTGCTACCCGGGCTCAAATTCTAATACATCTTATTTTTTTAAATTCTACATTTGATATTCTTTGATTTGCAAAATGAGATGTTTAACTGACAGAAGAGGATTGATTTTGCTTAGTTTTTAACGATTGTACTGTGTGATAAAAGGGTGATCACACAACTACAAAGGTGAACGCGTCTTTGTACCCCCTTCTTGGCCTATGTCTTCTGTCGAATTCACTACCCGGGCTCAAAATCTAATACATCTTATTTTTTAAATTCTACATTTGATATTCTTTGATTTGCAAAATGAGATGTTTAACTGACAGCAGGGATTGATTTCTTGCTTAGTTTTTAACGATTGTACTGTGTGATAAAAGGGTGATCACACAACTACAAAGGTGAACGCGTCTTTGTACCCCTTTCTTGGCCTATGTCTTCTGTCGAATTCACTACCCGGGCTCAAATTCTAATACATCTTTTTTTTAAATTCTACATTTGATATTCTTTGATTTGCAAAATGAAATGAATAGGCAACAGAGAATTGAATAGGATAGGGATAGGGATTGATAGGATAGGGATAGGGATTGAATAGGGATAGGCAACATAGAATTGAATTGAATAACAGAGAAATGAATAGGCAACAGAAGATTGATTTAGTTTAGATCTTAAAAATTCTACTGAACGACAAGGGGGTGCTTACACAATCAGGGGAGCACAACTTTCTGCCTCATCAATCAATCGATTACTACTATTATTATTATTAATTCTAAAACACTATTACAAACGTAAAAAAGTTATTCAGCTCAAGAAGCTTTGCTTGTTATGGGCCATACAACACAATAATAGAGCACTAAAAGAACCATCAGTAATATCCTAAGAGGATGAGGAAGAATAAACACTAGCATACAGTAGAAAAAAAACTTGGTAGTAATTATAATTCCCTTTATGCCTTGTTTGATATATGTCAAATATCTCCTTCTATGCCCTCAATCTTACGGTTGGTTTGAAATTTAACTGGGCTTAAGCTTTCAATCCCAGTTACCTCCCATTAAGTAGGTATGCCTCTGTAGATGTGTTGTGTTAGATAGATAATTTATTAGTGACTGAGCCGAAAACCCGCTATTTCCCATCTACAACTACAAAAACTATAAAATGACAGTAATAAAAGAGAAATAAACACAACAAAAACCAGAAAGGAAAATAAAAAAAGACTAGGATCTAAATAATAAGCATATCACTTTAGAAATCAACTATGATTAATGATCAAATCGGATTTTATCAATAAGAAATTGAATCACTAAAGATCGAGTAAGTTTACAAACACTAAGCAAATACAAAAACAAATCATTTAAACAATTCGTCAAAAGCGAGCTAGGAAAAGAATAATTAGTACATTCAAAGACGACGTGATAACAATTTTCAACACCGCCACACGGGCAGAGTGGAACTTCACTTTTCCCAATTATGTGTAGGAAATAAAATGGGCGGTTATTTCCAGTTATAAATTGGGTTAAGTAAGTAGAGGGGCTTAAACTTTCAATGACAAAAGATTATCCTCATTACGAAAAAAGTTCACCGTCCAGCTGCTGACGGAATTTTCAAACCTCTTATACCAACTATGACATACGTTTAACCAATAAGATACGTTTTCAATATCTAGGGGATGGAGTAAATTTGTCATTTTTTAGATTCTTTCAGTTAAATTAAAATACTAAAAAAGGCATTGGTCAAAACGATGTGTGGGATGGTAAGAGAGGTAGTTGTATTCTTTTGTAATATAATTTCTATGCCCAAAAGTTGAGCAGCAACTTCGTCAGCAAAAGTACTATGATCAGCAGAATGGTGAAATAGGGAAATGCAGGGGGGGGGGTAATTTGGACAGACATTAGGAAGATTTTTATTAAATAACAATGATATGTGTTGTTATACTTATATAAAAATTGGACAAATCTCATGAGTTCAGGAAGCCCATCCCTGGACCCTCCCACTTTCTTGTGTAACCTGTTTTTGCATTAAAGCTTCTACCTTTGGCCATTTAGCAAACTTTATTTTTACCTAGTGATTTGTCTGATGCACTCAAAGGCATCCAACTTGGGAATCGGTGCTGCATTCCCACTCTGTAGAAGAAAATGACAATTCTTTTAAAATAATTTTTAATAATATTTTTTTAATAATATTTTATAATATTTTTAATAATATTTTTAATATAATATTTTATAATATAATATTCTGTAGAAGAAATATTCCCACTCTGTAGAAGAAAATAACAATTCTTTTAAAATAATTTTTAATAATATTTTTATAATAATATTTTATAATATTTTTAATAATATTTTTTTAATAATTTTTAATAATAATTTTTTTTTTGTTTTAAGATAAAAAACAATTCTAAATTTTTTTTGTTAACATTTTGAAATACCTAATAGCATTCCTTAATGCATACAAAAACATTTTCAACCCACCTCCACCTAATTCTCAAATATATATGCTGAATTGGTATATATGCAGTGAAATCTACGTACGCAGAATATGCTTTGGTGTTCCTTATTTGCCGTTAAATCAATTTGGAGAAAATTCCTTTACTTATATACAATCCAGGGTATATATTAGGGGGGAAAGTTAAACTTACTGGCTGATTTTTTCACTATAGTACGCCAGGACTTCTACAGGCATTATAGACCAGTCACTGCTTACTTTTATATGGCGTCCTTGCCAGGGATTCCAATTGGGGGGAGAGGATAGGCCCCCTTCATATTTTTAAGAAGAAAGGGTTTATTAATAAACGAACAACATATTAAAACCTGAAGCAAGGCTTGTTTAGGTAAATAATCACCCCTCTAGGCCTAAATACCATTAGGATTAAAGGTTTTTTAGGCACTAGGTACTAGGTACTAGAAAACATAAGAAATGTCTTTAAAAAAAAAATATTTTTTGTATCTTCACAAAAAAAAAATTCAGTATCCCCAGGAATTTTGTGAATTCGTGCCCCATGAACTTGAAACGAACATAAAACATTATCTACCATCCTTAAGATGCGTGATCCTTACGTGATATAGCGTCCACACCAAAGAAGTGAAGTTAGGTTAATTCTAATGAAATATACCAACATATGATGAAATATAATACTTTAGTAACAAAACCATGAAAACTACAAAAGATAATTATAGAAATCAGGCCATCAGAACGCATTATATTAAGTACCTAATTTGACCACATCCATATATTAAAAGTTTAATTAAGATATCCCTGTATAGTCACCGTTTATTTTGCTCAGTCTAAGTTGATTATCTCTGATTGGACACAGAAAACCGGTTTCATTACAGATCAAGAACAAAATGTAGTCGCTATAACACAAGTTCCAAATGCTTTTTTAAACCCAACAAATACTGATGATGATGAGACTAAAAAAAATGGTTTTCAGTTGAGAGGGTTACTAAAATCAGGAAATATAAAGCACTATTCAACTATACTGTTGTAAGTTCGCTTTTGTTTTAAAGGTTAACTAAACCTTGACAGTCGAGATAGTACAATTGTATTTTCTTTAAATTTCAAATTTATTTTATCCTATTATTCGATGATTAGTTGACATCCGTTGGGTTTTATCAAATTCTCGTTGCATAGCCAATTGGTTACTGCTATTTATAGTTTTATTTGCGAAATATTTGAATTGAAAATCTTACTGCATAGCTTTAATTGTTGTTGACTTGGTCGGTGAATCTAGTGTTTTGTTCATTTCAAACTTAAATGCACAAAACCAGACTTAATTCTTATTCCAGCGCCTGTGCAAATAAAAAAGGTCAATAAACAAAATTACTTCCCTAATTATAGTTGAAGGAAAAGGGTTTAACTACATGCAGAGACAAGACAAAACCTGACATTTTACAGTAACAAATTACAGAAAAATTTTTTTAAACTGCTGCCAACCCATTCGCCAATATTGTCTGTAATCCCCCCCCTTCCTCAAAATGATTGTGAATTTTGAAGAGGGGGCTAGGTCTGTCCTTTCATCAAAATTTTAATAAATCAGTTTTCCACGAGGACCACATTTATATTATCTTTATAAAGGAGCAATAATCATATATATTTATATATATATATATATATATATATATATATATATATATATATATATATATATATATATATATATATGTATATATATATATATATATATATATATATATATATATATATATATATATATATATATATATATATATATATATATATATTTTCCGAAAATGGCTCCATGTTTTTCGGAGACATTGGTGTTCTGGGATATTCTTGAATAAAAAAAAACGATCTAAATAGGTCAGAAATCTGAGAAAATTCGTTACGAGCCTTAATTCTGGAAATAAAATTCATGTCAACGATGTCATTTTTCTATGTATCTATTATAGTACTGCAATGATGTTGTCATACTTATGTGGAAAAATTGAAGATTTTCATGCACGTGAAAGTTTAAACTAAATTGCTTAAACAGCAAAAAAACGGTAATTGCAAAAATATTTGTATGTATTTTGACAAGGGATTAAAACAACTAAAAAACTATAGAAAAGAAAACCAAAAGTTTGAGGCTTAGTAGAAATCGCTGTTAGAAATCGGACTTGCCTGAATAATCAAACATCTTTGAGAACTGAAATGATGAAGGATATCTTTGGAACTACCTGGACTATCAAACGTAGTAAGACCAAGAGAACACCCCGAATAAATTAATTCACAACTGGTAAGAATAAACACGGACTATCAAATGAGACAATACCCAAAAAACGAATATTTACAAGTGTTATAAATGATAATTCGCTAAAAGAAAAAGAAGTTTTTGTCCCACCACCTAACAATTAACAAGTCTACAATCTGGACTGTCATGTAAAACTGGACCAATAAGGGCAGCTAAAATGAAGGACATCGGCAAATTGTCTGAAGTAATGAATATCCAAAACGGAGAAGAAAGAAAAATGGGTTAGAAGATTGAAAGCGGTGTCAAAACGTGCTAAATTGAAAATGATAGTTATGATAATTGGGTTTGGGATTTTGACATGGATAAGATCATCAATGCTTACCATGTCTTTGTTTAAAAAAAAGTTAAGTTTCTGTGATATGTATTTCATAGTGACAAAAGCAAACCGGGGCAAAGGTTGACATTCAACACTTTGTAAAAGCTCTAAGCAACAAAATACTTACAAATAACGACATTTGAGCTTACAAAGACGTAATTCAAAAACCTGATGCTACATCAGCCTCTTGAAAAACAAAGGTTTGGTCGTATGTTTTTCATAATTACAAAAGACAATCCAAGGCAAAATTTAAAGGTCCAATAACCAATAATCGTTTTTTTTTTTTTCAAAGACGATACTTCTAATTTAAGGTCATTTAAAATGTCTAAGCGGCTCATTGATGAAACGAAGCACAGTGCCGGGGCCCGGTACTATATATATATATATATATATATATATATATATATATATATATATATATATATATATATATATATATATATATATATATATATATATATATATATATAATATATATATATATATATATATATATATATATATATATATATATATATATATATATATATATATATATATATATATATATATATATATATATAATATGTCGATCTTTATGAATATTAAATAAAAAACAAGTTTTTTTAAATGAAAGCAAGGAGCGACATTAAAACTTAAAACGAACAGAAATTACTCCGTATATGAAAGGGGCTTTTCCTCCTCGACGCCCCGCTCTTTGCGCTAAAGTTTTTTATTGTTTTAAAAAGTAGAGTTGCGAAAAAGAATGAAACTTTAGCGCAAGGAGCGGGGTGTCGAGGAGGAAAAGCCCCTTTCATATACGGAGTAATTTCTGTTCGTTTCAAGTTTTAATGTCGCTCCTTACTTTCATTTCAAAAAACTCGTTTTTTTATTTAATTTCTGAAAGTTTTTGAATTAATGCATGTCTGATTTTGGCTCTCCGTATGTAGATTATTAAAATGAAATTTACATATCAATTCTTTTTTTTTGGCTAAATGGCTTTCTCTTAGTTTTGACCAGACGATTTTGAGAAATAAGGGGTGGGGAAGGAGGACTAGTTGCCCTCCAATTTTTCGGCTACTTAAAAAGGCAACTAGAACTTTTAATTTTTAACTAACGTTTTTATTAGTAAAAAATACACGTAACTTAAGAATTAACTTACGTAACAAACTTTTATATTCTTATATTTTTGATTATATATATGAGGGGGTTTGTCCCCTCGTTAATACCTCGCTCTTCACACTAAATCTTAAGTTTTGTCCCGATTCTTTAAGAATGACCCCTGAATCAGAAAGGCCGTAGAATAAATAGTTGAAATTACTAAAAATAATTTAGCATAAAGAGCGAAGTATTTATCTCCTCCTAAATACCTCGCTCTTTATGCTAAAGTATTTTTAGAACCCCTCATATGCGTAATAATCTCTGTTCGTTTTAAGTTTTAACTGCTTCTCCTTACTTTCAATTGAAAAAACTTTTTCATGTTTATATTTTCACTGTTTTTTTTTAATAGTAACGCCAGAAAATCCTGCGCCCTTTTCATTGAATTTCTCTTCCCCCATGAAATATTCCTCCAAGGAAAGATCCTCCCATATAGCCCCCTCCCCTGAACCCCACACCCAAACCAAAAAAAATCCCGCTGAAAACGTCGGTACACTTCCCAATAACCATTGCTGTATGTAAACATTGGTCAAAGTTTGTAACTTGCAGCCCCTCCCCCAGGGACTGTGGGGGGGGGGTAAGTTCTCCCCAAAGACATAGTTATTATGGTTTTCGACTATGCGGAACAAAATGGCTATCTCAAATTTTGATCCGTTGACTTTGGGAAAAAATTAGCGTGGGAGGGGGCCTAGGTACCCTCCAATTTTTTTGGTCACTTAAGAAGGGAATTAGAACTTTTCATTTCCGTTAGAATGAGCTCTCTTGCAACACTCTAGGACCACTTGGTCGATACGATGACCCCTGGGAAAAAAAAAACAAATAAACAAATAAACACGCACCCGTGATTTGTCTTCTGGCAAAAAATACGAAATAAAATACGAAATGCCACATTTTTGTAGATTGGAACTTGAAGTTTTTTCGTTAAGATCCTATGACTTTTAGGGGGTGTTTCCCCCTATTTTCTAAAATAAGTCAAATTTTCTCAGGCTTGTAACTTTTGATGACAAAGACTAAATTTGATGAAACTTATTTATTTAAAATCAGCATGAAACTCCGATTCTTTTGATATATCTTTTAGCATCGAAATTCCATTTTTTAGATTTTCGTTTACTATTGAGCCGGGTCGCTCCTTACTACAGTTCGTTACCACGAACTGTTTGATAGTAAATAAAGCTTTGGGAGGAAATCTTTGACCTCGAGAAACTGCAAGTGTTTTGCCCCATTATTTCAAATGCCTAGCAGATATAAACTATTGATCACAAAGCATTATTTTTACTATGGAATTACTACGGATTTTTATTCCCACTGAGTTACAACTTTCTAGGAGAGAGTATGGATCTTGGGGGGCCGGTAATAGTGTGTAACTTCACGGCTTAAAATTTTGTAGCATTGGAATATTTAGAGAAAATTGGCGAGCAGATCATTGGATTGAGAATCTTTAATTATCCTATTTTAAGCCATTTAATTACTTGCCTTATTTTGCAAGGAAGTTAAACCTAAGTGAGTTAAGCAAAATCCAGGAATTCCCATGATGCAGGCATGCAAAAAAAGTCAGGATAATTTAATAGTAGTCCTGAGACAAAAACCCTAATCACTATTAGAGACAAAATTTGGAATGAAGGAGGTTATTATTATGGGTGGATTCCCAAACCAGAGCCGATAAAGGAGATGTGGGGTTGTTGATCTATTATTAATTTATTATTCTTTATGGATTATCATTATTATTAATTAATATGATTTATTGCTAATTTCTTACTATTATTGTTCATTACTTGTTTATTTATTAATATAATAATATTTTATTGCTATATAATATTAATTAATATCACTTATTCATTATTATTCTTTTTTAATTGGGATTTTTATGACTTATTATTAATTTATTATTATTAATATTTTTCGGAGAGAAAGACACAGATTCCCGAGATGTGAACCCTAATCACCACTAGAGACAAAATCTGAAATAAAGGAGGCTATTATTATGAGAAGATTCCCCAGACGGAGTCGATAAAGGACTTGTTGTTGATATATTGTTAATTTATTATTCTTTATTTATTAACATTATTATTAATTAATATGATTGATTACCAATTTCTTATTATTATTGTTCACTACTAGTTTATTTATTATTATAATAATATTTTATTACTATCTAATATTGATTATTACCATTCTTTATTAATTATCATTTTTATTACCTATTATTACTATTATTTCTTATTATTAATTGATTATCATTACAATTCTTAGGAGAGAGAGAGACAGAGATTACCTTTTTATAATTCCGAGTAAAAATGTACTTTAATTTCCTTTATTTTCACCTGTGACGCATTATAGTAAATCAGACTCATTACCCATTTATGTGCATGTCAAAATAGGGAAGCCAAATGACCGACTTCAACTCTAGAGGAGAACGAGCCAGATTTTAAACCCCGCCCTTTTAACACTTTATTGGTTCTTTTCTACTGCTGTGTGGAATTTTAATTCAGTAAGAAGAATGAAAAGTTTTTGAATGGAAGTATTTTTTTCAAGTAGTCCCTCTGTTTTTACCAAAAACAGTACACAGTTTTTACCAGTACACCCCAGTTTTTACCAGTTTAAAAACAGTTTTTACCAGTACACCCCAGTTTTTACCAGTTTAAAAACAGTTTTTACCAGTACACCCCAGTTTTTACCAGTTTAAAAACAGTTTTTACCAGTACACCCCAGTTTTTACCAGTTTAAAAACAGTTTTTACCAGTACACCCCAGTTTTTACCAGTTTAAAAACAGTTTTTACCAGTACACCCCAGTTTTTACCAGTTTAAAAACAGTTTTTACCAGTACACCCCAGTTTTTACCAGTTTAAAAACAGTTTTTACCAGTACACCCTTCATACCAAGTGGTGATTTTAAGGTAGACGCTCTTTTGCAGTTATTCGGTGAGGCAGTGCTTGGTCTGTCACAAGGATCTGTATCGGAGCTACTAAGTAAGCCAAAACCTTGGACAATGCTCAGTGTGAAAGGGCGAGAACCCTTTGTTCGTATGCACCTATGGCTAAGTGACCAAAGAAATGTACAGCGACTGCAGCAGATAAAAAGTAAGTTGTAGGTGTCAATAGGGATAGTTTCAGGGGTATAACGGTTTTTTTGGGGAAAACTCGTGACGTAAACGATGGCCGAGTGATGATTGTGTGGTTTTTGACAGGAGTAACCTGCAACATTTTGGCTTTTCGCTATTTTATTTTCTTTGCGCTTTGGTAGGCTTGTTGATTGTACAGGGGAAATATTCGTGGTTTGATTTTTTTTTCTGCGGTTTTCACTATCTACCATTTCATTTTCTCCTTTTCTTTTATTCTGAGTTTTCAAATTTCAGTTGTCGAATTTAAGATATTCAAAATCATATTTTCACACTTATGTTCTACATAAAAATAATTCTAAAATAATAAAAAAAAAATCCTTTAAACTAAAAAGATTCTTAAAAAAAATTCTAATAATAGAAAATTTCTTTAAACAATTGTTTCACAAAAAATTTGGCTCAATTTTTCTATTCAAATATGTTCGTAAAAGCCATAACTCATCAATACAAACATCGTACATAAAATACTTTTATAAAATTTAGTAAATACATTTAAGTTTTGGGTATTTGTTACAGTTTTATAAATTTTGGCTAGTTAATTTTTGAAAGCCAAGTTTGACCATAACCGCCACTTAAGAAAACCCAGTGCCGAAAGTTTGTCAATTAATGAACCCAAGGAACTTGGAAGCTTCCTTATGGAACGTACACAACAGAAGGGCATTTTGACCTTCCCCAAAAGATTACTTTCTTTAATTAGATTCACACGTCACGGAAATTTGGAATGCAGAAATTCTGGGTCGTCTTGTAAAGAACATAGTACATCAAAATAAAATGCGAAAATTCGCCACTATCATTTTAGGGCATATTACTATTTACTGTTTTTATCAATAGTATGGTGTATTAGTACTCATTTTTATTATATTGGGATGAAATTATTTATTTTTATCGTTATTTGTATGGTGATAGTTCATTTTAATCTGCTTGTTGTTATTTTTCACTTGGTATTATTTTTTAGTGTATTTTTTATTATTTGTTTATAATTATATTTTTTGTTATTTGTATATTTATTAGGTTTTACTGGTATTATTCGTATGATGGTATATTTTTATTTATAAATTTTGAGTATGTTAGGCATGGATTCAAAGTGACCAATTTACAGATTTTATCGAATTGTCCTCTGTCACAAACTTAGAGAACCAAAATTCAACTTAAGTAAAATGAACATTTTCGTCACTAATTCAGAAAAAAACCTTCTGGGCAACAAATATCACCGTATTAGGAATATTTACAAGTTTAAAAATTAATTAGTTTCAAATTCTATTATTCTTATGTTGTATTACTCTAGTAAACCCGCACATTGTTTGTACACTGATGAATAAGTTATTGTTTTATATAAAATATTATATATGTATTAGAAATAGAAGAAGAAATAAAAAAATGTTTTATATATATATATGTATATATATACATATATATATATATATATATATATATATATATGTATATATATATGAAGATAAAAAAAATATTTTATAGTATAAGTAATAGCGATAGATCACAAATATGAATAAATATATTATTTTGCAAATATGTAAAACTAATATGACCTCGAAAGTTTAGTCTGAAAAAATTTCGCGCTAGTGGTTAGAATAGTTCAGCTTATTCGTTCTTCTTAAATAAATGTTCTGTAAGACTATGGTTCTGTGCTAATATATATATATATATATATATATATATATATATATATATATATATATATATATATATATATATATATATATATATATATATATATATAAGCACAGATATGTATCTGTTTATATATATATATTTATATATAGTCTTGACAGATGATTTAATCACTATTAAATATATTTATACTCGTTCCTTCTTATAGAGGAAGGACTTAGAAAATTGAGGCCATTTCTGCTGCGTTTTCTCAATCTCCCTAAAGGGCCCAAGACCAAAGTGTTACAGAAAGGGGGACTAACGCTTCCCATGTTATAAAATTTTCACTGTATTTCGTTGGTTATAAACATTTCAAAAATTTTTCCAACTATAGCTAGAATAGGAAATTTTTTTGATACTTAACGTAAATTTTAACCAACTTGATTTCTATTTAAGCCTTAGTAGATTTCTTACCTTTTATTATTTATCTTTACATCCGTTCCTTAAACTTTAACCTTTTCAAACTGTACCACCCCCCCCCCTAAAGGGCCCAATACCAAAGTATTCCTAAAAGGGGGCACTAAAACTCCTCATCTTATAAATCCCAGGCTAGGTTAGGCTATTTGGCTGGTCATTGACTTTTTTTTAATTACCGAATATACCTAAAATAGGAAAATTTTATGTACTTAAAATGAATCATAACCACCTGAACCTTTCTGTAAAATACTGCAGACTTGACAGATTTCTTACCTATTATTAACTACATCTACACCCATTCCTTAAATTTTAGCCTTTTTAACCTCTTTCCCCCTAAAGGGCCCAAGACCAAAGTGTTCCCAAAAGGGAGCTCTAAAACTCCTCATCTTAAAAATCCCTGGCTGTATTAGGTATTTGGCTGGTCATTAATTTAAAAAAAATTGCCAAACATAGCTAGAATAGGAAAAATTTGTCGTACTTACAATAAATGTTAACCATTTCTACCTCTCTTTAAAAAACTGCATCATTGGCAGATTTCTTACCGTTTATTAAGTATATCTACATTTATTCCTGACATTTTAACCTTTTTCAGCTGAGCGGCGAGATTTAAGCCGAAGGAGACTAAGGGACGGGGTGAATGATGGTGACCCCCCCAACTCAGCAGATGACAGCTATGGAAGTGAAGTATCCGACGAAGAGTCCAAGGATCGTAAGCTGAAGCTGTCACATGAACAAAAAGAAGCTCTCCAAATGGCTTTTAATATTGATCCCTATTCCAGTCAAGGAAGCCTAGATACTTTGTCTAAAGAACTTAATCTACCCTCCAGATCTGTTATGAATTGGTTTAGTACTCAAAAGCTGAAGCAGATGCAGGAGGAGTCAGTCCTTACTCAAGGTACTGCATTTAATCCCTTTCCACAGCCGACTCCAGACTTTGAAGCACTTCGCTATCGTATGCTGTTAAGTCAACGGCTATTTGAACTCCAGAATCAACATGATTTACCAAAAACTCCAGTGATTACGCCATTTCAAACACCATTTTACGGTGCTAGTTATTCTCCAGAAATGCTGTATATGCTATATAATATGCAGTCAACTGCACCGGGCCTGGATCTTCGGACAGGCAGCCATAAGCCAGAATCTCCCAGTCGAGGCTCTGAAGGTGACTGTCATAGTGATATTAGCGCTCCTGGCTCGCCAGTAGAATCTCGGAAAGATACCCCGGTTGTGAAGGGTGAAGGGTCGTGTTCTGGGTCATCAAGAAGAAAAAGAAAATCTACAGCCCCACAATGGGTAAATCCTGCTTATCTGAAGGAGGGGGAGGATAGTGATTCAGACGAGACTCGAAAGAAAATTAAGGAGGAAAATGAAAGCTCCTCTAGTGATATTACTATAAACTGTGTTGTCAAAAGAGAGCCACAAGATTTGGCATTAACTAAAGACGAGAACTATAATACAGAAAAGCCAGTTTTGCGAGATGACTTGGGGTTGTCAGAAGCTGTAAAAAAGGGAAACGACGAACTGTGAAAAAAAAAAGATTTGAAGTTCGATCTCAGTTCAGCTTTATCGCGCATTTGTGCAATGTCAATATTTTTTTTTTCCTTTTTTCTTATATAGGCTATTGTGAGCCTTTAAAATCACATATATTTCACTTTGTGATTTTTTCGCCTTAAGCGCATATACATATTTTAAATTACATTTTTTCGTAATTTTTTCTATCTGCTTTAAAATTTGTGTGACTTTGTCCTGCCCTTTACATTTTTGAGATCTCGTATGTGTACATTTTTATCAATTAAATTTTTGCTCACTTTTTCAAATTTTTGTGATTTTCTCGCTTTTCAACTTATTCCATTGCAAAAGAAGACAAGTTAGTAACTAAATTAAATTATTTGAATTAGCTAAAAAAAACAATGATGAAAACTCATATTTGAATATAATAACAATATAAATATGTAATAAGAAATTATAAAATTATCTTATATAATAACAAGAAATTAAAATAAATCATAATAATTAATAAGAATAAATTAATAATAGATCAAAAATCCTGCATCCTCTTTATCGACTCAGTTTAGAGAACTGACAAATGGTAAGATCCTCCTCCATTTCAGATTGTGTTGCTAATAATGATTGGGGGTCCGCATCTCGCCTTGTTTTGATTTTCCTGCCTTGTTTTGAGTACTTGCTAAAAATAAATGCTGAAACATTTGCTTTCAGCATTTGCCTTTGCTCACTTTTACTTTTCCCACTTAGTCAAACCTCTTTCAAAATAAAGCAAGTAATCACATGTTTCATATTAGCGTAGCTAGCAAGTTTCAATCAATCAATCATTTTATTAATACGAAAAAAATATTACAAACGCAAAATGGTTGCTAAGCCCAAGAAGCTTGTCTTGCTGTGGGCCATACAAAATGAGAATAATACACTTATATGAAACACACACAATAAAAAAAAAAAAAACACTGGAAAAAAAACAAGGACAAATCTGATTTTCTCGCCCATTTGTTTGAAGTAGCCCGATCCTCAAAATGGGTAAGTCGGAATGTAAGCCCCTAAGAATCGCCAAAGGACCTAACCCCTAGAATATCATAACTCCGTGGTAAAATTGCATGCAATTGGGGAAATCGAAACAGTGCCCCTCCTCCTCAATCAAATTTCACGTACTAACCGTCTCCGAATCGCTGTCATGATAATAATCTTTATAAATCGAATAAATTTGAATAATTTTGAACAGTTTGAATTATATTTCCTAAATTTAATTCAGATAGGGAGAAACTTAAGAAACGAAATCGGGTAAAAGAAACTACTATCAAAATTTAAGAGAACTACAAAAATCTGGTAAAAAACAGTTAATAACTAGCTTATCTTCTTTTCGGTGTTGCTTGGATTTCTTGAACGTTTTGCATTTTATCAACTTCAAGTTGCCTTTTCATTGTCTGTTTGCCATTTTTTTTTTAAATCTTCGTCTTCCTTGTACAAAAAGAAACAAAAAATTATTTTTTTTTATTATCCAAAGAGTTCTGAAAAACAAAAAGAGAGGAAACTTAAGAATTTTGAAATAGGTGTATTGGAAATTAAAATCTTACTGTGCCACTAGTGTAGTACAGCGTTGCCCAATAGAACAAAACAAGAAATAAAAAGAAAACAAGAAAACAAGAAAACAAAAAGAAAACAAGAATAGAACAAAAAACAAGTTTAAATTGAGTATAGTAATAATCAAGGCAGTATCCAGGGGTGGGGTTACAGGCTTTGAACCCTCCCTCCGAATTTTTTGTCCCACTCATAAAAACGTAACAAAAATGCATGTAAATAAACTTTTGATGCGTTTTTTTTGAAATTTTGCTTTTGTACCCCCCTCCCAGAAAAATACCACCTCCCCCGAACAAAATCCTGGATGCACTCTTGGTTCTAATATGTTCAACTTTTGATCTTAAAGCCCATATTTTTTGGATTGTGATTTTTTTCGGAAATGGAATGTCTTTTTATGCAAATTCCTATTGATTATAAAATAGTTACCAGTGTAAGAAGTACAAGGGAAAAAAATATAATAAGAACCTATATAAACATATTAACTATATATTTTCGGTTTAATTATGTCTTTTCGGAAAAGATATGCATTTATGTTGGGCCGATGTAAAGATAAAGAAAAAATAATATAAGAAAATCCAAGTAAAATTTTATTCTGGCTTGTAATTAATCTTGTGGTTTTTTAGGCAATGCTAGATGGCATTAGTTGTTTTCGACCAGAAAAAAAATCTCAGTTTCCTCTTTTATCAGTTGTTCTTACTCTTTGATCTTATCCTCAACTTTTTACCTCTTGCATGTTTTATAATATGTGCATGCATTTTATCAAAGCAATCAGTGCCTTTATTCAAAACCAAGTGTTTGGTGTAGATAGATTTTTTCACTTAATACGGAGGCAAATTTATATTTTATTTACCCTATATTTCCTATCATTTTCCCATAGGGGATTTTTCCCTTTCATCGAAACATTCCCCCTATTTCGTGCTCTTTTTTCCAAAATTGTTTTGATTTCAATTACTACTCTGTAAAACAACATTTACTTGCGTCTTTAAGCTAGCCTGTCTAATAAAGTAAAATACTTCTTTGTCATTTTTTACACATTTGTGCATACACACAGCTATAGACGTATATACGTTTAGACGCATAAGTCTCTACCGTTGGGCGTAGACATACTTAATTGTTAGTGTTCCTACCAGCTACACAAACGCAAAAATTTGTGTTCCTTGCGAGTATAAAATATTTTTTTTAGCTACACAACAATGATTGTGCTTAGTGACAAAAAACCAAGAAGTTAATTTTTGTAATTCTATGGTAAAAAATATTCTTTAATCTTATTGGTTTATTTATGTGACATAATTTCCTAATCCATTCATTCTTTCTTATTCTTGGAGAGGATAATAGTCACACCTTTTTATCACTTGATTGGTGTCATAATGTGTAGTACAATTTCTGTCAGTACTAATTCATTTTGTAAAAAAAAATATCAGAAATTAGCCATTTAAATTTATTCTTTTCATGTTGGTGCAAAAATAAAATTTTCTAAGAAACACATTTTAAGCATTAAATTTTTCTTGTGATTTTTCTACCCATAATTTTGACTCGTTATGTAAACACTCAATTTTTATAAGAACGTTCTTTCTAGAACTAATTTGAGTAAAACCCAGAAAATTGAATTTTGATCATGTATTTTAAGAGAGCTATTTTTCCAACCATTTTTACCGCAGTTTTTAATTTTTATTTTAGCCTATTATTTTCCCATTCTCACAATTCTCTGCTATAAATTAATGAATATAAGATATGTTTTTATAGAATGTGTCTGATGTTAGTTGTAGATACACATAATTTGGCAATTTAATTTCTTCGTATGTCAATAGACAAATAACGGACTAATCAAACTTAAGCTAAATTGTATTTATTGATTGCAATTAAATTAGTTTAAAATTAAAATTAATTGATTAAAATAAGGTTTAACCAATTAAAATTGGATAAACAAAAATCTACCTAGTATTCAAGCTTGGATAGTCCGTTTCGTAGTGATATTACTGATATTAAAATCATTTCAGCCAATCGTTGTAGAGGACAAAATTTCAAAAGGAGACAGCACCATCTATGTTATATTCATTAATCTATGCTTCCTTCTGCAGCCTTCGTCTTATCAAGTTTTTTAAACTTCACTTGTAATTTTTAATCCACCTTTCACATATTTTCAATTTGCATTTTTTTCCGGTGTTTTTTCGCTTTGTGCCAAAAAATCTTATTGCTTTTTGCTTTTAAGGTTGTCTTCCACCTTTTTCTCCGTGTTTTTGCCTTTTCTTAATTCGGGTTTACTTTGTACAAATTTTAGGAGATGTTTGAATGATAGCTTAAACATTCTTGAGTGTGATAAAGCTAGTAAAATTTTGAAAATTGTTCTTTTTACCTGTCTTATAACCCTGTATTGCCTGTTGGTATTTTCGGGATTGGGGTTTTCATTGCGAAGTTAGAAGATTAAGCCTAGTTGATTGCCTAGAAGGTTTATTTTTTCGGTCGGAGACTATCTAAAAAGACCTCAAACTTTCAATCATATATTCCAATTTGAATTCGTAGAGAGAAGTTGCTTAATTTTTTGAATTTTTGAAACATGCTTCAATCATTTCATTTCAATCTTCCTCTTCTTTCTTGAAAGTAATATGATAAATTAGCTGTCCAAATTTACTTGCAGGCAGATTTTCGGGCCACTTGGGCTCCGGCCCGTATCCATGATTTTTTTTTTTTTTGGGGGGGGGGGGGTAGAAAAAACTTTAAAAACGCATCAAAATTTGTTCATATTCATTTTTGTTACATTTCTTACGAGTCGGACAAATATTTCAGGGGGGAGGGGGTTCAGACCCCCACCCTGGATACAGCCTTGCATGGGTTATTAGTTTACAAACAATCATTTTCGCTTTTCGAAGCTTGTTTCTATGAAATAAATAAATCAATTTTAGAGCTTGAGGAAATTTATAAGTTAAAACTCAAATTAATTTAATTTTTAAATTTGGTGCTAGAAATTTTTAAACGATGTGTTGATTATAATTTTTTTTTTGAGAAAACTAATTAGATTTCCAATTCATTGGACTAGTATATAAGTGTTAAGAACTAAAAATTTGGATACTTGTGTAATATGGGTACTAAAAATTTGGGTACTTGTATAATATTTTCCCTATCGCTTAAGCAGTTCATGCACTGACCCACTGTAAACCGTTTTTTTTTTTTTTTTTTTTTTTTTTTTTTTAATGTCTTTCTGCCTATCGTGAGAAAAGATACAGACATAATTTTAGTTAATATCTATAGAATTTATCATAATATCTGTTTTCTAAATTTGTTTCTAAAGTATTATATTTTCATTATACTAAGTTATATTTTACTAGGATTAACCTAACTTCACTCCTTGAGTGGTAGGGGTTATATCATACAGGTACCAAAGTTTGTAGAGAGGATTAACCTTTAAATGTTAAAAAATATATAACCGTTTAAGTTGCCTTTCTTTTATTTCCTTAAAATTTGATTTTTGAAGTTACTGGATTTTATTTCTTTTTTATCTCCTTTTTGACACATAGTTAAAAGTTTTTTAAGACGTTTCGTGGCTTAGGATTGCCAATCATTACTAATAAGCCAACTGGTTCTTTTTAAATCCATTTTATTACTGTAAAATTTATCATTATATGACATTATTCTAAATTAAATGATCCCAATTAGAACTGTATACAACTTTGAAGTGGTTGCAATGCATTTATAAGGGAGACTTTGAAAGAGGCTTAGAAATACTTCCTGGTCACCAATATAATCAATCACTAATTGACTATAATTACTCTATATTATTTATATATAATTTTATATAATTATGGCTATTAAAACTATAATTAATTAGTTATTAATATGGCTTGGTAAATGTGGAACTAATGAATCTAAGGATATAAGTACCATAATCTAACTAATTCTCTCAAATAAAATAAAAATGACAGAAAACTGAATAATGCGCCATACAGTAACAGAAAATGTAAAGATTTACTAAAGAAAATTTAATCTTTTCTGTTGCTGATTGAATTACGCAGCCTCCTCTTAATTTTGATGAGATTTTTGGAGAGACTATATTTCAACTTGTGGGGGAGGGACTGGGGTTTGGTAGATGGGTCATACTGAGGTTTGGGAGGGGCAGACGCCTTCCCCAGCCCAATAGCCGATTAAGCACCTTCCTCACTGTCTTGTTGTTTAAACTCTGTTTTTCATTTTTCCTCTTCATTTTATTCTTCTTTTACTCTTCTCGGTAATTACTCTTCTTTTGCCGGAATAAAAGTCAAGGGGCTACAAGCTCATGTTATAATAATATTGGGCTAGAAAGGGAGCAGAATAGGAAGTCTTCATGTAGATAACGATTATTTTTACCCGGTGATATGCCAAATTTGGGCATTTTAGGCACTTAGCGCCGTGTTATGTAATATATTTTTTTTTTAATTTGTCAATCTTTTTGTGTCTTTTCATTATCTACATTATGTATATGTTGTTCAATAGTTATGCTATATTATGAATTTTATGTATCTTAAACATTGTTATTTCTCTTTTTTTCTCTTTATTATATTCGATTGATATTTGAAATAAAGCTTTTTCGCCGAATTTAATCATATCTTTTGCATTCGACTAGGGAATATTTAAGATATAAGGGGTTCAAGGTTTTAATATTTATGAAGGTGATATTTACGTCAAAGGCTACCTGGTTAGGGGGTTAGTGTCTTCGTAAGACTCACAAGCGCAATCATAAATTAAAGTGAAGCTCTGTCACTACGTTTAATTATAATTATGGTTGAGACACAAGAGCATGCCTAACTTGCAAGGGTTGAAACCAGCACATCCATTGACAACAAAACATTACAAACGCCATCTAGTGTTATACGGCTCTCGGCAATGTTCCAAGCTTAGTGGCTATTTTTTTTTCAGGAACTGTGATTTTTTTAAGTGAGCAAGTAAGTGTGATGGCACTAGATCCTTAAAGTCTAAACCATCGGTGCTGATCTCCGTTTTGTGGCCCTGTTAGGGAAAGACTTTTTGACTATTTTTGAAAGATGTTCGTAAAAACTTCGCTGTATGGTTTACGTTCGTAAACCATACAGCTAGCTGTTGGTTATTTCATAGGCAGCGCAATAGCGCTGATTAAGCAACTCCACCACCCCCGCAACTCCACCAAAGAGAGCAGATCCGGTCCGGTTATGTCAGTCACGTATCTTGACAGGTTTTTATTCTTCCCATCCAGTTTCATCCTGATCTCTCCGCTTTAAGTATTTTCTAAGATTTCCAGTCCCCCCCGCCAACTACCCCCCAATGATGCTGGATCCGGTTGAGATTTAAACTAAGAGATTTGAGTTAAGAGGTCCTTCTGAATATGAAGTTTCATGAAGATCCGATCACTCCTTCGTAAGTTAAAAATACGTCATTTTTTCTAATTTTTCAGAATTAGAAAGCAACTAGAAGCTGTTGGTTATTTCATAGGCAGCGCAATAGCGCTGATTAAGTAAGGAGCGAAGACATCTCAATGTATTTTTTTTTTAGGCCAGGGCACTCTGTATATAAGACGTTGCATTAGAAACTTCAAAAGCGACTCATTCGATTAGATATTTCAAGTTCGAGTGTTTTAATAATCGAAAGTGATTGGAGGGCAACCATCCCCACCCCCTCCTCACACCTATAATTTCCCCAAACATATCTAATCCAAATTTGAGATAGTTATCTTGTTCAGCGTAGTTGAAAGGTCCGAAAATGATGTCTTTGAGAATGATACCCCCCCCCCAAAGCTTTCATGGCAAGGTTTTAAGTTATGCCCCTGGGGCATGTAAGGTTTTCATAGAAATGGTAGTCGTATAGCTTCAATGGGACTCATTGAACAGGTAATCAGTAGTTTTAGTACCCTTTTTAAACATCAAAGTGATCGGAAGTAGCTACCCCCTTTTTTGGTTTTAGACCAAGGCACTACGTATAGAACGAGTTGTTGTAGAAACTTCAAAGGAGCTCATTTGATTGTAAATTAAAATGTATAGTGCCCTATTAATTGGTTGAAAGGGATTGGAGGACGACCAGCCCCCCCTCCCCTTCACCCATTATTTTCCCAAAAGCATCCAATCAAAATTTGAGATAGCCACTTTGTTCAGCATAGTTGAAAAATCCTGTAATTATGTATTGAAGATGACAGCCCTCAGAGCAAGGGGTGTAAGTCAATCCCAAGGGGCGTCATTAGATTTTAATGAAACGTGTGGTCGTATAAACTTGAAATACGGCTTTAGATCATCGAAGTTCATTAAGTGGGACCCTTATGATATTCCCTCGTTTAAAGATGATATTGGGAGTGAAGTAAACTTCTTAGGCGTAACACTTGAAGATTACGGTTTTGTAGTTCCCCTACCTGGTATGACCTCCTCTTTCCAATTAGCTTGGCCATTGCAATGTTACAATCAAAGGTGATAATTTTTCCTCAAGCTGTAGAGTCGTATAGATAGATTGATAGAAATAGATAGAATGGAATCCATTTCAGAATTTTTAGCGGATTTTCGTGAGAATTTTGTTTGTATCTAGTTTGGTGAGAGCAAAAAGGAGGGCTAAAGAGCTAAAAGTTGAAGTGAAATCAGGAGGAAGAAAAGGAGGGGTAAAGAGGAGGTGGAAAGGGTGCCGGCAGAAAATGTGACAGTTTTGGTGGTTTAGGTCACCAAACTACGACCTTACTCCAAAGAGGACGAATATCCAATCAATTTAAAATCCTGAGAAGCTAATTGATTTAAATGTATAAATAACTATATCTTAGGCTTCCCAGTTGCAAAAGAAGATTTAACCAAGTTGATTCGCTTTATTTGACATGGTATTAGGCTACCTTTGGTGATCTGTAATTGTGTATCATTTACAATGAGGGGGGAGTCATTGCTTAGGTGGAGGTAGGGTAGGCTCCTACAAAAAAACATTTTAGTGTACAAATTGCCTGCTCTTCACGAGGCTACTGGTAAATGTTGAAAGAGGTAGGGGGAGTAGGAATTAGTTAAAATGTTTATCTAAACAGCTAAAATGCCACATTCCCATATCTACCAGCACAGAGGTGGAAAAGGCAAGGAAGGTCATCATTAGCCCCGCCAGGAAGTTTCTTTGGGGTGGCAAATACTGCTAAGTACTTATTTTTCAGTAATTTTAAATGGTAATATTTTCTTTTTCTATTTATATGAAGTATTTTAATGTATTTATATAAATGTATGAAATGTATTTATCGATAATAAAATTCTACTGTAAAGGTTGTGATTGCTTCAGTTATGTCGAAGATCAAAAGTCTCACAGAATTTCCATCCATACAAACAATAATATTCCTTTTCATCCAACCGAAATTCCTTACTAGCAATATGAACAAGGGTTTTTCACTAAATTTACTATTCATCGCCAATGTGTGAACTATATAAAAATTTTATCCAAAATTCAAATTGCAAATTTAAACGTAGGACGGTACTAATCAACGTATAATTACGGATTTATACATTTTAAAAGTAAACAACCAGCGATTTATGGGACCAATACTGCGAATTATTTCTTGTTTATGCCTGGATATGATTTGGAAAACAGTCAGAAATTAAATAAAAAAGAGCTAATCAACTGAAAGCAAGGAACAGATTTGAAACCTTTTTGAAAAATTGATTCTTTATATGAAGGGGGCTGTCTTCTCTTTAGTTCCTTAATCTTTACTGTGAAGTTTGGCTTTTGTCCAAATTTCTTAAGAAAATTTGCAATTGGAAAAAAAGGATTTTTCAAAGCACTAAAAACCTTTTGTTTAGTGAGCAAAGTGTTGAGAAGAGGACAGTTCCCCCATATATACAAAGTAGTTTATATTTGTTTTAAATTTTGAACTTGCTCCTTAGTTTAGTTGATAAACCTATTCTATTTTTTTGATTACATTTCATGAATCTGTATAGTTTTATGAACACAATACATTTGGTAGCACAGAAAAACCGATTAATATTCCAATGATCTCTGTTTGGATTTCGATGGGTAATCAAAAAGTTAGAGGTAACAAACTGTAAGTAAGGAGTAACCCATCTCAATAATAATCGAAACTCTAAAAATGCAAAATTTTGATACCAATAGATATATCAAAGGGATTGAATTATTATGCTGATTCCAAATATACAAGTTTCATTAAGTTTAGTCTTACCCATCAAAAGCTATGAGATTGAGAAAATTTGCCAGATTTTCAAAAAAGGGGGAAAGGCCCCCTTGAAGTGATAGAATTTTAATGTAAATCAAACTATCAGCATCAGCGCATCAAAGAACCCCTTACTGTGGAGGTTTCAAGCTCGTATCTGCGAAAATGTGGAATTTTGAAATTTTTGCCAGAAGAAAATCACGGATGCGTTTTTATTTGTTTGTTGTTTTTTTCCCAGGGGTAATCGTATCGATCCAGTGGGCCTAGAACGTCAGAAGAGGGCTTATTCTAACGAAACTAAAAGTTTTAGTGCCCTTAACAAAATATTTGTGGATTCCTTTGACTGAGTCAATAAAGGAGAAGTAAATTATCAATCTATTATTAATTTATTATTAATTATTATAATTTGTTATTAATTTCTGATTATTATTATCGTAAATTATAGTAATAATTTTATATTTTGTCGTCAATGGATGTGCCAGTTTCAACCCTTGCAAGTTAGGCATACTCTTTGGTCTCAACCATAGTCATAGTTAAAGATCGTGACAGAGCTCCATTCCAATTTATGACCAGGCACCCTTTTACTTAAATATCACCTTATTATATCTTAAAACCTTGAACCCCATCATATCTTAAGTATTCCCTAGTCGAATGCAAAAAAAAATATGCTACATTCGGCAAAATGGATATATTTCAAATGTCAATCGAATAAAATAAAGAGAAAAAAGAGATAAATAACAACGTTTAAGATGCATAAAATTCGTTATATAGCATAAACATTAACTACACAGGGAGTGAAAAACGAGTTATAAAGCCACCTTCTCTCTCAACGCATTTATTGTTAGTGACCTTGTTGCTCGAATCGAGGTCCCAAATGCAAGTCCAAGGTACTTCAGACACACTGGCAAAAATTGGATCAGGGCCAGCCTGAATTTTTGAATCAGGAGGGTGTTGACAACCAAAAACGAGAAATTCAGCATTAGCAGAAGCGACTGCCAGCCCGATGTCAGACAACCTGGCATAAGGGCGGTTCACAGCAGCCTGCAGTGACTACAGACAGCAGAAGAATGTCATTTGCATACGATAGCTGACTTGCGTCAATAGATGGCTCAATAAGAAAATATGGTATTCTGCAGGCTGCACAACGGGTGGCATTGTTAAATATTGCAGGACTTAACACTGAGCCCTGTTTTGCTCCGCGAAGCACAGAAATTCGAATGCTATAAATATTTTTGCACAGACACGCATAGAAAAGTTTTGATACCATTACCATAGGGAGGCACAAATAAATGTGTTTACCCCACTCCTCAAAATGCTAAGATAGCTTGGGAGTTTGGGATCGAATCAAATGCTTTGGAAATATCTATTCCACATACATATACAGGTTTCTTCATTCTTTCATGCGTCTCCAAAATAGACACAAGAACTGCATGCGCATTCCCAACACAAAGACCCGCGCGAAAACAAAATTGATGATCTCCATGATCACACTTGAGATTTTTAAAAGAACAATCTTTTCAAATAATTTTGCAGTAACTGAACAAACAAATTATTCGGACGATACGAGTAACATTATTGAGCATCATTATTCTTTTTTGGGACACATGCCACAGTGCCCTCGTATAGTGCGGTCGGTACAAATTGCTGTGCAATACAAGCTTGAAAAAGTAACGCCATACGCTCAACTAGTTTTGTGGCACCATAAATCAAATGTTCAGGTAGAAGTCCATCAGAACCAGGAGCTTTACCTTTTTAAGGAAACGAATTAGTGTAAGAACTGACAATGGCGTTATAGAAGCAAGATTTCGGCTATGATCTAGTTTAGAAAAATGGTAAAAGAGAATCTGCCGAAAAGTGGTGTCTAGTGGTGGGGTACAAGAGAATAACGAAGAGAAGTGTTTTTCCAAGGAAGTTACATCAATAGGATTAGAACGCGAACAAGACGATGAAGTGAACTTTGATATCTTGTTCCACAGTAGCTGCGTACGATTTCGGATTTCACGAGACTGAATAGATACTTGCTTTCTCTTGAAGAGCATTATAGTTTTCCGGTACTCTTTTTTAGGCGGTTTAAGGATCCTAAGAATTAAACCAGATCTGGGACGATCACAATCCACCCAGATCTTAAACCAAAACTTGGTGACGGTTCTTTGCAAGTTGTAGTTCTGGGTCATCGCTCCAGCCCTTTTTTCGTATACCATCCCTAATAAGATGGTACTGCCGCTGAGGTGTCTACTTTAATTAAATGAGTAATGTCAGTAAGATAATAATCTAAATCAAGGCTGGTGCCTTTCAACGTTGTATAAAGAAGGTGAAAAGTAATTTTGATTTTAGACAGCATAGAGTCCAAAATACTTTGATATAGTGGTATATTAATATCATCACAATACATCTTTCAAAACCACTGAGGCTTTTGAATGATTTGCGGAATAAGCGAATTCATAAAAGTTAAATGTAAATGGTCACTTGTTAGCAAATCATTAGATACGTCAACATTGACACTCTGAAGTTTCAGAACATTTGAGAGAAAAAAAATCAAGATCAGAAGTGGAAACGGAATGGTGAAAGGAAGAGAAAATTTGGACTTTGAAAGCAAAAATATGTCCCTTGGTTTTGAAGAAAGGAGCAACTGTGTAGCATGTGCAGCAGCATCTTTGAAGTCACCACACATGACAAGCGATTCATTTGATGACTTAACTTTATGCATTAATTTTGACAGGGGCGTACAAGCTGAACCATATTGTCGGCTAGATATAGAATTTCGATAATTAGCTGGCATATAAACACATACAAGAACAATACTACCTAAATCAACAGCGAGGTATAGATCTCTAGATTCAAAACAGCTACATCTAAACTTCTTATCTACATCAACTAATAAGCCAGCAGATGGACAGCCAGTAGTAGACTATCTACCTTGGTTCTACTGCCCTAGGAATGACGCATGGACGGATAATAGATAGACATATCAAATAACAAATGAACTAACGTCATTTTTATACAGTCCTAATAACGGGTGATTAATGCCAGAATTGTCTCTCACTCAATTTGACTATCTGTCTCGGCTTTTTCTACATTTAGCCATGACTTGATTCCCACAACTGTTCCATTTAAATTCAAAAATCCCAGTTATAGTAGGCCAGTAGTAGTTTTAGCAGGTCTGATAAGAAATAAATGGTCACACGAAACTTCTAGCATTGGAGTATTATACACATTGAGCAATTGTTCGGCTAAACAGACAATATCAGACTTAAATAAGAGGTTCCTCAAGAGTTCCCAATTTCTCCCGGGCGTCCTTAATATTCTGAAAAGATATAGAAACTGTTTTATTAGATCTAATATTCAAATTAACCTTTACGGCTTATTGTTTCATTTCTAACATCAGACCCTCGAATAGGTAGGTCTTTCCTGACCTCTGAACACGACATACTGTTGCTTTAAAATACTTGTTGTAAAGGGTCAAGGACATACCCAGGATTTTTTTTTGGGGGAGAAGTTAATCTCAAAAATCAAAAATATTTATGGCTCTTATTTACCTTTATTATTGTAGTTTATTTAATTGCAAAGCATTTTTTTGTTGCCCAAAACTGTGCTTTTACAATAGTTTGTTCAATTTGAAATAGAGTAAATAAAAGTTGTGATGTTTTAATTGAAAAATTTACGCAAATAAAATTGAATTGCCGAATATCTTGCCCTATGAACCTACCTTTTTTATTTTTTAGGCTGAAAAGGTGACTAAAGCTTCATACAAGCTAACTGTATAATGCTTGAATTGTCTAATATCGATCTCTGTCAAAAATTGCTATTACTGAACTGCGACACGCTGTTATCTTAGGCCGTCTTATATCCCCTTGTATATATGAGCGGTTTAGCATAATTGGAGACTATGGGTTCGCTTCTGTGGTAAAGAATCAGAATCTAAATCCTAGGGCTGACTAGTAGATAACAAATGCATAAAGTATATCTCTATAGGCACTTATTCTACATACAAACTTACACCTTCAATATAACACTCCAGCAGGCAAGCTCTCAATCCAAGGAAAGTACAATTAAAACAGCCAATGCAACAGCCTCCAAACTAAACGAATGTTTGACTTGTTTGCCGAGAAATTTTACGTTTTTTTTTTCTAAGACTGGGATATACGTCACTAGCTTTGTTCGTTGGGAGTCGGAAAGTAGGTTGCTGTCTTTGCAATAGTGTTTATTTAGCGGGAAATCAGCCTATTTAATGTCCAGCTACGAAGCTTCTTCCCTATATGTCTATGCACGACCAATGTATTACCACAATCACTCTGTCTCCACCAAAGCCGTTTACTTTGTAATAAAGATAATTGGAAAACGAGATAATTCAAAAAAGGAAATGCAGGTAAAAAATCGTAAAAAAGACAAGTTAAGGAAAGCATGACGCCAAAAAGAACGATACCAGCCTTTTACTGATTTTATTAGAAATGTGAATAGGATGAGAGCGGTCTCTCTGAAATCTAAATTTTTACCAATATACTCCTCACACATAACCGGCTGTAGAAAATTATTGTCATCATATCCAAAACCTTAGGTACGCCACTTAAATTAGAACTCCAATGCCACACAGTTGAGAAATTAAAAGCATCACCGATAACATACGCTGCCACTCCATTGCCGCACGATCTCCATTGCCCCACTGCCGCTCAGAGCTTGAGAAAGGTGTGATGCCTGAATCACTTTTTAGGCCTTTGAATATCGTCAAAAATCTAGTTTTGGAGGGGAAAGAGGTTTGAATATTTAAAGTATGATTTTGATGAAGTAGAAGGAGAGTATTACTGATTGGTAGAATTTGTCAGCAGACATAATTTGAGTTACAAAAGTAATAAAAAAACAGAACAAAAAATAATTAAAAAGGACATAGAAGATTTGTTGCTAACTTGAATTATTGAACTAACCACATGCCTAAATAAACATTCCTCAGGACATGACACTGCAATACGGCTTTATATTGAGTTTAATTTTACTTAATAGAAAAAAGTTTTATTTGTTAAATATAACACTCAATAAATTAAAACTTAAACTTTAATATGTAAGTTTATTTATTTATTTTGAACCTCAAGTCACATAATTGCAAATAATAGGATTTGGAAAAGATCAAGGACACAAGCACTTGCTGAAATGAAACTGCAATACGGCTTAAAATTAAATCCAGATCTAATAATGAAATTAGTTTTTTTTTCATTTTTTTTAGTCCAGACAAAATTGGCATAACTGCAATAGGTGCACGGAAATACTTTGAACTCAAACGATTTTTGATTTTATTAACCAAGGCTATGACCAAGATTTTGCATAAAAACATGACTTGGTAGCAAAATCTCCGCCTTTGATTCCTTGAAATAACAAGGACAGTGGAAAGGAAACCTGATTGTTTGAACTGCTTAAATTATTTTATTAATTTAATTAAATTACAATAAAATATATAAATTGAGCTATATTGTCTTTAAATTATACTATTTGTTGAATTGTATATCTTAAAAGATAAGGAAAAATCAGGACATTTTTGATGGAAAACGTCCATATGCAATTCCTGGGAGTAGCGGGCGTCAGATTGAAAAGAAAATTCAGCAAAAATTAAGGAAAGTGACCTAGAAACACTTTGCACCAGTATGCTCTCTTATGGTTGTCTTTCGAAATCAATATATTTACATGTTTCAATTTTTAAAGACAAAAAGTGTTGCTAATTTTAACTAACTGACTCCTTTTTTTTGCATATTTCTTTTCAAGGTTCAATGTGGCAACACTAACAAAAACGCGGAGCTGTACTTGGAGCTTCATGCTTCTGAAACAAGTATAAAAAATTATTAAAAATCACGGTTTTCACGGAGGAATTAAAAGATCTAACATGGGTTCAGGAATCAAAAAATTCACTTTTGATGTCATCGGTACATTAAAATTCCCTTATTGATCAATTTAGAAGATAAAAAGAGATAAGGAAAGCTGAACAGCATGATTTTTGCAAAGAAAATCATTTTCTAGATTTCTTTTTGTCACTTTCATTACCTAACATCCTTACCTCTTACTGCTTTTCCGTGTTTCTAACATAAATTTTTCCAAACATTGAAGCTATTGAAAATAGATAAAAAGTATGTTTTTATTCTTTCAACTTGCCACAAGAACAATGAGGGATGTCTGTACAAAACAAATTTAAAACTAGAAGAAAAAACCAAATCACTCCCCCCAGAAAACAAAATATGCTGCGATACAGTCACTGGAGAAGGTTAGACCTAGAGTCCATTTTTCGTGTTACTGAAGATGCATCGCTGTTTGATGCATCGATATTTTTTTTTACAAAAAAGTATGAAAAATGACAAAAGATATAGGTGCAATTGTTATTGAAAATGGATCAGATAATGGCATCGCGGATCCCATCGAAAAATATTTACAGGAAAGCAAAGTGGTGATCTTCAGCAAAAGTTATTGTCCTTACTGCAACAGGGTCAAAGACTTGTTTAAGAGCATAAATCAGGGATTCACTGCTGTTGAACTTGACAAAAGAGCTGATGGTGACAATATTAAGAAAGAATTACTTTCACGTACTGGACTTGCAATCATTCCTAGTGTGTTTGTCGCTGGATACCGAATGAACCGGCCCCCAACACGGTCCTATCAGGAAAACAACTATTTCTAATTTAATCTAGTCCGGTCCCGGATACGCCTGCCAAATTTCATTGTCCTAGCTTACCTAGCTCTAGTTTAGAGGAGAAGACTCCCACAATGCAACAGATTTAATTTTATTCAAAATTGAAAACAAAAATTGAACTTATGCTGGGTGTGATACTGGTACTGGCATCTGTAGGGGCATTGCGGTTGAATTTGAATCCAAAGTAGTCTATACTGTTGTCCTGTGATTGTGTTTAAGCACCATCTATAACTCAAATCATAGAATAACAGTTAATAGACCTGAAAGAGAACAGAAAAAAAAATGAAAATCTTGAAGCGAAAAGTTCAAAAAAAAAAACTAACTTCTAATAAAGACTAGACAAATTAACCGCGAGATATTTCGTTTTGAATGTGATAGAATATTAAATAAAATAAAGGTGCCCTTTCATTTGTTGTGCACGCGCTCGGGCCTTAGTGAAAAAGAAACAGCCATCGGACTTACCACCTATCTAGCTGAAATTAACCATGCATTAAAGTGTGCTGAAGCTTCAGCTGTCCCGTGCAAGCGTGTTAGGAAAGGCCCTTCCCTTATTTCCACGTGCGAGTCTTCTAAAATTTGGCAGAATATTTGGAAGGATTGCGGCAGGCCTAAGTCTGGGACTATAAATGGTTTGCGGCTACGTTATAAACGTTTTTTTGCCAAAGTGTTAACAAAACATAAGGTTGATCTTATTGAGAAAAACGCTCATAAAATTGCAGAGAACCCTTCGAAGCCCTGGAAAAAATTTGAACGCCCTTGTGCACATATTAGTGCAAATAATATTCCCGAGTCTGAGTGGAAAAATTATTATAAGCACGATTTTTATTCTCCCGATCCTGCTCTTGAGTCAAAATTTGAAAAAGAATTAAGTGCTTGTCTGAAAAAACACGAGCCTTCGACATTTATAATTAAGCCAAGTGATGTATCGTTTTATTGTAAAAAAATAAAGAAAAGAAATTCCGCGGGAGTTTATGGAATTACTGCCAGACATTTTGATTATGCAAGTGCTCTTCTTTTTAATCATTTATCTCTACTTTTTCAAATGTCTATTGAAAACGGAGTTGTTCCTTATCAATTTACAGTTGGTCAAATAACACCTATCCCAAAAAAAGGCAAAAAGGATTTTACTGCGTGTAATTCGTTCCGACCTGTAACAGTTTCTTGTACTATTTTTAAATTGTTCGAGTCAGTTATTTTGGATGAAATTGTTTCTAAATGTTATATCCCACCCCACCAGTTTGGTTACCAAAAAGGTATTAACCGGGAGCATGTCCTTTTTGCTTTAATGAATGTTCTTGCTGATGCAGAAAGAAGTAGATCCCATATTATCCTTTGCGCTTTAGATGTTGCTCGTGCTTTCGACTCTTCCATTTTTTCCCAAGTTTTATTTGACGCGTATAAAAGAGGGGTAAATTTTTGTATAGTAAAGTGCCTTCTGTACATGTACCATCACCTTAAGGCGAAGTTAAAGGGGGGAACTTCCCTTTTTGATATTTTGAAAGGAGTCCGTCAAGGTGGCCTTACCTCATCTTCTTTATTTAATAACTCTGTTTTAAATGCCCAAAATTCTGGTAATTTTAGTTGTATTCACCGTGGATTTAACTTGTCTTTAATAACTTTTGCAGATGACGTTTTGAATCTAAGCCGTACTTTTAGTGGATGTGAAAACGCGTTTAATCAGTTTTACAATGAATATAACAATATCGGGCTTTCTTTCAATGTTGAAAAAACTGCTGTTGTAGCTTTCAATTTTAAAGAGACAAATGACCCTATTTTTTTATCTTTAGCTAATGTTCAAGTCCCCCTTTTTCAAAAATTTAGTTTACCTTGGAATGCCTATTGGAAAAAATATGAAAGAAACTGTGAAATTATCCCTTGAAAATTTGAAGAAAAAACCGAGAATTGCTTATGCTTCAATTGTATCTAATATTAAACACATTGATAAATTAAATCTTGCAAAAATTTATAATAGCCTAGTTGTACCTCATCTCCTTTCTCTTTGTCCGGTTTGGCAGTTTTTTAGTGAACCTCAGAAACTATCTGTTCGTAGAGCATATTTTCGTTATGCTAAATTCCTTCTCAGTTACCCTCCTTGGACTAGAAATAGTTACTTAATGAACAAATTCCGCCTAGTTTCTCCTACATCTATTATTGATAAAAGGCTTCGTGATTTTCGTTCTTCTATGTCGATAGTGTCTCACACATGGTCAGTATTACTTATTTAATTGTTTGTGTTGATTTGTATTTATTTGTAACTTTTTTTTCCTCTTATTACTCCATCTTAAGGGCGTTTCGCCCTCAATTTTGTAGATGGGTTATAAATAAATTGATTGAAATAAAAAGAATAAACGTTGAAGAATAAAAGAGTAACGAATACCTAGATTAACGTAACTACCAAGCAGATGAAGCAGAAGAATTCAAAGGTAACAAATCTTGGGCCAAAACTGACCTTAGTGAACCTACTTCTACCCTTATGGTTTTGAACTGCTTTGCTTAATCACTTGCGTTTCAAGCTTGTTTTACTTGAAAAAACAAAAACAAAAACAAATATGAGCACTTTATATATTTGGCATGCTTGTTCTCATAGTGTTGCACTTACATTTAAATGAAACTACTATAATGTTTTCATCTATTTTTTTTACTTTTAATTAATATAAAAACATCTTTTCAAAAAAAGTAGAGCTAAATTAAGCCAAAAATAAAGTTAATATCCCCCAAGCGTAAAACTACCACAGATCACTATTCATAAATAAATGAAACTCAAAACAAACAGAAATTACGATCAAACAGTTTGTGGTAAGGAACTGTAATAAGCAGCGACCTGCCTCAATGGCCACCGAAACTTTAAAAAATGGAATTTTAATACTAATAGTTACGTCAAAAGAATTATATTTTTATGCTGATTTTAAATATAAGTTTGATCAAGTTCATTCTTACCCATCAAAAGTTACGAGCCTGAGAAAATTACTGAAAAGTGAAAAAATTACTGAAAAGTGAGCCTTATTTTAGAAAATAGCAGGGAACAAAAGTCATTAAATGTCAACAAAAATCACACCATAAAATTCAGCGTATCAGAGAACCCCACTGCACGAGGTTCAAGCTCCTATCTACAAAAATGAGGAATTGTGTATTTTTTTGCAAGAAGACAGATCACGGATGCGTGTTTATTTTTTTTTCCAGGGGTGATTGTATCGAACCAGTGGCCCTACAATGTCGCAAGAGGACTAATTCTAAATGAAATTAAAATTTATAGTGCCCTTTTTAAGTGACAAAAATATTAAGTCTAAGTTACAAACTTTGACCATTGTTTACATATAGTAAGGAATATTGGGAAATGTACAGTCGTTTTTAGGGGAAATTCTTCGTGTTGAGGGGGAGGGAGTTACGTGGGAGGATCTTTCTATGGAGGAGTTTGTCATGAGAGAAGAAAATTTCCATGAAGGGGCTGCAGAATTTTCTGGTATTATTTAAAAAGGTGAAAAAAATTCAGCTGAAAGTAAGGAGCAGCATTAAAACCTAAGAAGAACGGATATTGTTATGTAAATAAGGGAGTTCGTCTCATCCATGATACCTTGCTCTTTATGTTGAAGTATTTTTAGTAATTTTAACTATTTACTTTATAACAAAATTTACTAACAAAAACCTTCGTTACTAACAAAAACGTTCGTTAAAAAAAGTTCTAGTTGTCTTTTTAAGTAATCAAAAATTGGAGGGTCTCCTCCTCCTCCACCACTTTTTTTTATCAAAACCGTGAAAAAACCATTTAGCCGAAAAAAAAATTAATAAGCACATTTAGTTTTGAATTATTGATGTGCGGTGAGCCAAAATCAAGACTTGCTTTAATTAAAAAGCTTTCCGGAATAAAAAAAAAAACTAGCTTTCCTTATTTTATATAGGGAAATTATTCCGTATATGAAAGACGTTATCCCCTCCTCAACGCCTCGCTCTTTACGCTAAAGTTTTGTATTGAATTAAAAAGTAGAGTTGTAAGAAAGAGTCAAACCTTAGCGTAAAGAGCCAGGTGTTGAGAAGGGGACAACCCTTTTCATATACGGAATAATTTCTGATCGTTTTAATGTCGCTCCTTATTTGCAGTTACAAAAACCTCTTTTTTTTGTATTGAATAAATAGCTGAGTCAAACTCAAAATGAGCAAAAATTAACATGAATAGGGCTGATAATCCCCGAGCCTTCTCAAGACCAGAACACAATTTGCGCTTAACTGAAATCAAAATACGCCTCAAATTAATATGTATCCTTAATAATGTAAACCAGTCTTGAGATGTGATTTTGAAAATCTTCATGTTCATATATAATTTTGATTTATTTGAACATCCGGCAAAATATTAATGGAATATTAAGAACTTATGCAACAAAACTACTCTTCATAGAAAATGTTGGCTAAACGATCATATCTTGTTCAAATTTTTACTTACAGTCGAATATTTGAATTCTCAAGCAGATGACTAAAAAAAGCGGGAAACTTACAACCCATTTACAAGCATGGGTAAATTTACTTTTACAGCAATAAATAGTTTTTCGAATTATTTGGAATTATTCAGGAAGAATATGGGTGGGGATCGGCCTGGGAGAGGAGGAATTCCCACTGCGTTGAAATTTTCAAGGGGGGGGGGGGAGAGAATACGCTGAAAGAATGAACATAAACTCTTAAAACATCCTCTTTGACTTTTGGAGATCTCTGGAACCTTCTAGGTGTGACCGCAAAGCCAGGTTGGGCTTTATTATTGAAATAGGGTTACAGCTTGGTAATCCAAAGCTCTTTTGACCACCCATTTTATTCAGCATTTTTTTGTTTTTATTTGAAAATTGCAGATATATTATACTAACTTTAAAACTGCCTATTAAATAGCAAGAAATATTGCATAACCTCTGAATCTCATTGATATTCTAGGCCTGTGTTAATATTGTAGCAAATAAGTATGATATGGGTACTGTCCCCGAATTTCTGGCCAGGTAATTTTTTGAAGATAGTGAATTCCCCATAGTTACAAAAAAAAAAGATTTATTCATTAGACAGCAGCACTGGTCAAAACTTAACCACAATGTCACTAGATGCTCAATATGAACTGAACTCGAAATAGTACGATGAAAATAAGGTAAAGTCACCTCTTTTCAAGGATCAGTGCTGATCAAACAGTTCATGGTAACGAACTGTAGTAAGGAGCGACCTGGCTCAATAGTAACCAAAACTCTAAAAAATTGAATTTTGGTACCAATAGCTGCATCAAAAGAATCGCATTTTAATGCTGATTTTAAATATATAAGTTTCATCAAGTTTAGTTTTGCCCATCAAAAGTTACGAGCCTGAGAAAATTTGTGTTATTTTAGAAAATAGGGGAAACACCCCCTAAAAGTCATAGAATCTTAACAAAAATCACACCATCAGATTCAGCGTATCAGAGAACCCTACTGTAGAAGTTTCAAGCTCCGATCTACAAAAATGTTGAATTTTATATTTTTTGCCAGAAGGCAGATTACGGATGCGTGTTGCGAGAGGGCTCATTCTAACGGAAATGAAAAGTTCTAGTGCCCTTTTTAAGTGACCAAAAAAATTGGAGGGCAACTAGGCTCCCACGCTAATTATTTTGCCAAAGTCAACGGATCAGAATTCTGAGATAGCAATTTTATTCAGTGTAGTCGAAAAACCTTATAACTATGTCTTTGGGGACGACTTACTCCCCCAGAGTCCCGTGGGAAGGGTTACAAGTTCAAAACTTTGACCAGTGCTCACATATAGTAATGGTTATTGAGAAGTGTACAGGCGTTTTCAGGAGGATTTTTGGTTGGAGGCAGGGGTTGAGAAGAGGGGAATGTGCTGAGGGAACGTTCCATCGAGGAATTTGTCATGGGGGAAGAAAATTTCCATGAAGGGAGCACAGGATTTACTAGCATTACTTAAAAAAAACAATGAAAAAATAAATATGAAAGTTTTTTTCAGCTGGGAGTAAGCAGCAGCATTAAAACTTAAAACGAACAGAAATTATTACCCATACGAGGGGCTCACCTCCTCCTAATACCTCGCTCTTTACGCTAAAGTATTTTTAGTAATTTCAATTATTTATTCTGCGGCTTTTGTGATTCAGGGGTCATTCTTAATGAATTGGGACAAAATTTTAGCTTTAGTGTAAAGAGCGAGGTACTGACTGATATATGAGGGGGCGAACCCCCTCATATATGTAATAAAAACATGAGAATACAAAAATTCTTTACGTAAGCTAATTTATAAGTTACGTATATCTTTTACTTATAAAAAGATTCGTAAAAAAATAAAAGTTCTAGTTGCCTTTTTAATTAACCGAAAATCTGAGGGCAACTAGGCTTCCTCCCCCGCTCTTTTTTTCTCAAAATCATTCGATCAAAATTATGAGAAAGCCATTTAGCCAAAAAAAATAAATATACAAATTTCGTTTTAATTATTCCTCTGCGGAGAGCCAAAACCAAAACATGCATTGATTCAAAAACGTTCAGAAATTAAATAAAAAAAACAAGTTTTTTAAATGAAAGTAAGGAGCGACATTAAAACTTAAAACGAACAGAAATTACTCCGTATATGAAAGGGGCTTTTCCTTCTCAACGCCCCGCTCTTTACGCTAAAGCGCCACCCCAACAGCAAGTTACATATAATGTTTTCAAACATATCTTAGTTGTCAAAACGTTTGTGGATTTAAGAAGTATGGTATCTCTAGGATGTGTGAAAGGAAAAAGTAGACATGGTTAAAAGATGAGTAACATAAGAGTAACAGATGAGTAACAGATGAGCGACAAAAAATGGCAGTATAGTGGTAGGAAAGAACAGAAAGGCATCGTCAAGAAATCGACCGATGAGGAAAATCCAATTATTCTTATTTTCTCGACCAGAGAAAATTATTTTCTCTCGAGGAGAGAAAAACGGAAGGACAAAAGCGCAGAGTAGCAGCTTCTTGTACCATTGAAATCTTTTAATAGGACTGCTCTGTATCGCGTAAGGGTCACTTCAAAATATTACTGGAATAGAAAAAGCAAAAAAAAAGAGCAAACCTTTGGATCTTGAGTTGGAGCATAACGAGATACAGGTATACCCTCCCTATTGGCGACAAATTTCGTGAAATTCCATTGGATAAAACTGGAAGAAAAAAGCAAAAATTTATCGATGGTCGGCTTATGAAAAAGTAAATCAAGAAGAGAGAAGGAGATAGTGATAGAGAGAAAGAGAAAGAGAGTGAGAAAGGGACAGATAGAAAAAAGACTAGAGAGAGAAAGAAACCACTTCTTATTAAAGATCTACTCTAAAGGCGGAGAGTTTCACAAGAGTTAAGAAATATCTTCGATAATATATTATCTTATTCCCGTTATTTCTTCTCACTTTCACTAAGAAGAAAAAAACTAAGAAGAAAGCTAATGCAATTTTACTAGAAGAGCTATGGAGCGTTCGAAACAGTTGTGTCGATTTACAAAATGTAGGGGGGGGGGCGGAAACGACCAGTTAGCCATTATAAGACAGAAATAAGAAGGTATTTTTTAAAGTCTAGGACGGGGGTGCAATAATATTTTCGACATATGACTTGCTGATGGCAGGTGTGGCGGAAAACGCCTGGTCCTACTGCAAGGTAAAGGAGATAATGTGCCACGAGTCGGAAATTCATAAGGGAAAGGATTTTTCTGAGATTTTGACCCATAAATTTGTCCAAGGAGTAAAACTACCCTTAATTCTATAATGACTATTTCCCCATTTTAACTAGAGATTACAAAAAAAAGCGACTGCATTCTGCGGCTTTTGCATATCTACAATAAATTATCTCACGAGATGGCTCTATGCTTGTAGTTTCAACGCCGATCAAAGTTCATTAAAAAAGACGTAATCAAAGATCAAAACTGCCTGAATACAAATTTAACAGCATACGGGTGCATAATTGTCTTATTAAAAAATAGGGGTACACGCGAACCAACCCTTAGGGGGAGGGGAACAGGACAATTCTCTTAAGGAGGTTTAAGGAGGTGAAAACTCAAAAAAGTATGATTTTAGGCCAATATTTTTCGCGAGGGAGGGAAGGGCAATTTTATCGAGGAGGGTTGGGGAGGTGAAAACAAAAAAAAGTATGATCTTAGGCCAATATTTTTCGCAAGGGAGGGGAGCAGGGCAATTTTCTTGAGGAGGGCTGAGGAGGTGAAAACTAAAAAAAAATATAATTTTAGTCAAATATTTTTAACGGAAAGGTAGCTCTGTACCGATTTTAAACGTAGAGATTTTACTATCTCTATTACCCAATAATATGAAAAAAACTTCGTTTCAAACAGTTCGTGGTAACGGACTGTAGTAAGGAGCGACCCGGCTCAATAGTAAACGAAACTCTAAAAAACGGAATTTCGATACTAAAAGATATATCAAAAGAATCGGATTTTTATGCTGATTTTAAATATATAAATTTCATCAAATTTAGTCTTTGTCATCAAAAGTTACGAGCCTGAGAAAATTTGCCTTATTTTGGAAAATAGGGGGTAACACCCCCTAAAAGTCATAGGATCTTAACGAAAATTACACCATCGCATTCAGCGTATCAGAGAACCCCATAGAAAAAATTCCAAGGTCCAATCTACAAAAATGTGGAATTTCGTATTTTTTGCCAGAAGACAAATCACGGGTGCGTGTTTATTTGTTTTTTTTTCCCCAGGGGTCATCGTATCGACCAAGTGGTCCTAGAGTGTTGCAAGAAGGCTCATTCTAACGGAAATGAAACGTTCTAGTGCCCTTTTTAAGTGACCGAAAAAATTGGAGGGCACCTAGGCCCCCTCCCACGCTCATTTTTTCCCAAAGTCAGCGGATCAAAATTTTGAGATAGCCATTTTGTTCCGGATAGTCGAAAACCATAATAACTATGTCTTTGGGTATGACTTACCCCCCACAGTCCCTGGGGGGGGGCTGCAAGTTACAAACTTTGACCAATGTTTACATACAGTAATGGTTACTGGGAAGTGTACCGACGTTATCAGGTTTTTTTTTTTGGTTTGGGTGTGGGGTTCAGGGGAGGGGGCTATATGGGAGGATCTTTCCTTGGAGGAGTATTTCATGGGGGAAGAGAAATTCAATGAAAAGGGCGCAGGACTTTCTAGCATTACTATAAAAAAAAAACAATGAAAATATAAACATGAAAAAGTTTTTTCAATTGAAAGTAAGGAGAAGCATTAAAACTTAAAACGAACAGAGATTATTACGCATATGAAGAGTTCTAAAAATACTTTAGCATAAAGAGCGAGGTAATTAGGAGGAGATAAATACTTCGCTCTTTATGCTAATTTTTTTTTTAAATAATTTCAACTATTTATTCTACGGCCTTTCTGATTCAGGGGTCATTCTTAAAGAATTGGGATAAAACGTAACGTAAGTTATGTACGTTTGTTACGTAAGTTAATTCTTAAGTTACGTTTTTTTTACTAATAAAAACGTTCGTTAAAAATTAAAAGATCTAGTTGCCTTTTTGAGTAACCGAAAAATTGGAGGGCAACTAGACCTCCTTCCCCACCCCTTATTTCTCAAAATTGTCTGATCAAAACTAAGAGAAAGCCATTTAGCCAAAAAAAGAATTAATATGCAAATTTCATTTTAGTAATTTATGTACGGAGAGCCAAAATCAGACATGCATTAATTCAAAAACTTTCAGAAATTAAATAAAAAAAACAAGTTTTTTTGAATGAAAGTAAGGAGCGACATTAAAACTTAAAACGAACAGAAATTACTCCGTATATGAAAGGGGCTTTTCCTCCTCGACACCCCGCTTCTTGCGCTAAAGTTTGATTCTTTCTCGCAACTATACTTTTTAAAACAATAAAAAACTTTAGCGTAAGGAGCGGGTTGTCGAGGAGGAAAAGCCCCTTTCATATACGGAGTAATTTCTGTTCGTTTTAAGTTTTAATGTCGCTCCTTACTTTCATTCAAAAAAACTTGTTTTTTTTTATTTATATCTTAATAAAACTTGTATTGTTACCATGTAGCATATATGGAAATCCAGTGGCTTTATCAGGAAGGAAATTTTCTCTACAAGATTTCTTTCGTGCATTCCTCCTCTTAGAATCAAAAAAAATCTCTTCGTGGTATTATCATTGAAAAAGGGCTTGTTTTTTTTGCTTTGTATTTTTGTTAAAGAAATTGAAAAGACAACGAGATTCCAGTGCCTGGAATCTGGAGAATACTCTTTCGCCCCCTCTCCCATTCCCCTTGGGCTGTGTTTACAAATCTATTTTGAGGAAGGAATACAAAAAAATAATAAAAAAAAAAACCCATCAGGAACTTGTTTAAATGCATTGCCCTACGTTTTAACGAGTCGGACAAACAGATCGGAGATTAGCACATTGGGTCAGGCATTGTCCCCTAGTTTCCATGAATTGGCGCATTTGATCAATACCAGTGGTGTCGACTGGTGTATTGACAATTTTTATTGCAAATGAGGGTGTTTTTTGGGGTATTTTTGTAAAAGAAAGTAAAAAAAAAGAGAATTGTTCTCTCTGGATTTCGAAAAAAACTTTTCTGTCCCCCACCCCCTTAATTGCCGTGAATTAACGTTATTCATCAATTTTGGTTCCGATCATTGTTAGCTAAAGGGTCAAGAGAATATACCTCTGGTTTAAGGTGTTATCTTTTCTGATTTTGGCTTTTTGAGTGACAATTTTGTCCAAGTCTTGATTGGAAAATTTTCCGTTTACTATTAAAATTTTGAGATAAACTTTGATATTATGGGAAATGTTTCGTACTGTTTACAAAAATCTAAAGACAAAGTGATAAGTTAATTGAATGTTATTTGGGAATTGCAACCGAAATAAATTTTATGAAAAACTTTGTTACTTGTATTCTTATAATTCCTTTGACATTCCTTGTTGAATTATCGCTTCTCGGCATTTTTGCTAAGATCAAAGTGTAGTATCTGTTCTTATCAGCTTAATATCTAATACGGCCCCTACATGAGCCCAGAATATTAAACTGATTTTTGGAAACCGGAGGGGTGTCAGGGCTTGCTCCGCTCCCTTCACACGTTGGCCCGGTATTGCAGTACTTCCGGGATCGACGCACCCCTTTCGAGACGAGATCAAAGTCCATGAACCCTAATCAATAATGTGTATAATATGTTATTCAAAGTGAAGAGAGACCCTGCTGTTTGTTACTTAGTCCTTGAATATATTGGAAATCATTTTTTTTTCCATATGAAAAAAAGAAGAAACACTGTATAAAATTAAAAAAAATGAATAGTGAAAAAGCCAATGGGTGGACGCCATAATTAATTTAAAAAGTCCTATTTGGATCAAAGTCCCCATGCATCTTTATCGAAAATAGTTCGTAATTATAAACTGCTGGCAAAACAAGACTTCTAACGAAAATTATTCAATATCGTAAAAAAATATTTTATAAAATTCGAAAAATATCTGCTATTTTTATAGCATGTAGCAAGAGTTGTATGGTAAAATAAAGACTATTACACCAGACACAAAATTCATACAAAGGCTTAATGTATTTAACGTTATTGAACCAAACTATTTAACTGAACCAAATGATTCATCTGGATCTATTGAAGAATGGTCTCAAGAGATGCTACAATTATTCAAGGTCAAATCTCATCATGAAAAAATATCTGTAAAGGCTGTCCTCCACAAATTCTTTCATCAGAACAAATTTATGATGTCACTTGCTTTGAATTGCACTAAATATATTACCTACAGGACTGTTCGTGATTAACATTTCCTCGTAAGTTTAAATAACAAATATATCCCTGTGAATCGAAATTTCTACTCTTAGCACACAATCAGGCTTAAAATAGACCTATAGTTACATTGTGCTGTATCTCAATCAGAAAACACCCAAGCATTTGACTGTAGTCACCAACATTTTTGACAATAAAATTACCATATTTTTACCAGTGAACAGTAAAAGGTCATTAGTTGACATCAAGTTGCTGAAGAAACTACAAGAAAACTGATATTTATTTTACGTCCAAGGTAATTCAAAACCAAGGCTTAGGAAAGCTACACTCAAACATGAGGTTGAAAAAGAATTCAATAATCTCTTATCAGAGCTTTGTTTAAATTTAACTGAGAGTGATGTTCTGCTGCTAGAAGTATTTTAGGAACAGACAAAGCTAAATTGTTCACTAGTGCGTGCCACAGCAGGCAAAAACAAGGGGAAAAAATTTAAAAGGAAAAGTGTTCTTCATGTAGGCTGTCCTGAACACTTGAGTGTTCTTCAAAAAATCGGGCCATATATTTGAACATTAGGGGGGGGGGATAAGTATAGCGGGTTTGCATGCCTAAGGTGTTAGTTACAATTATTCTGCATATTATACAGTAAGAATAGTTTTCTACCTACACACTGTCCAAATATTTTACCCCTACAGACTTCACTTTCAGCAATAGTTTTCCACCTTCACTTTCAGCAATACAAGTCAAGAGTGTTTTACATTACTCACGATTTAAGGTTTAGACAATGGCCTGTAAGCACAGCTGAGATCTAATATAATCAATATTTGAGTCTAAATTAAGAAGAGGCGCATTTAAGAAAAAGAGGCTGGGGAAAATTTGTCTTCCAATAAATTCTAACGGCTGTAAAAGAGCTTCTTTGCAATTTTTCAGCCGTTAATTGCAGGACTTTTACAATTTCCTAAAAATGGCTAATCCCTACAAGCTGACACCAATAGAATTGGTCCTTTCGCCAAAACAGCACTTTGAGGGCAATCTAAGTAAATTTATCAACAATATGACAATTGCTGACAATGAAAAATTAACTTTACTACGAGTGGAAGGCATAAACCCTACCGTGAGAAGCCGCTAAAAAAAATTCCATTGATTGCAAAAAGGAAACGCCTCAACCAGAGTCCTGGTTGAACTTGGCTGAGGTAAGGATGCTGGGACTGTTTTAAAAAACTGTTCATTTGAGTTTTATTGATTTTATCCCCTTGTCAGTTGTTTTTTCTTATTTGTATTGCTGAAGACGGCCCTTGGACATAGGGCCGAAATATTCATTCTAATTTGTTTCCCGCTGTCTTAAAAAATTCCCTATTGTTCTTCTTCTTTTTGGCGTTAGAGATCAAATAACGATACTGAAAATACTCTCCTGATTATTGACATTCTAATGAATTTATTTGTCATGTTCTATCTATATACCCGAGCAAAGTTTTCTCAACAATTTCAAAAGCTTTCACATGTGCTATGACTCAACTGGGAACGCTTTAATCTTTAACATTTTCGAAAATATCATACAATCCCTTTCGTATTTCGCACGGCCGTACTGTATTGATCTTTTGAAGGATGATCAAAATTCTTCATGAATAATTTTATTAGGTTCTTAAAAAATTCCTCTAGCCTTCTCATACAAGCCTAGATACCCCAGGGTTTTTGGGGGTTAGGATGCTCTTCTATACACCAGAAGCTATACAAAAGTAATATATGCACTATCATTTCACTGAAAATCCAATACATGAAAACGATGGCAGAATTATATTCATATAATGGTTTTTCAGTTTGACAACAACACATCTGAGATTATCAATACAGTATAGACGTCCATAATCAAAACATATTAAATTCATTGGTTCCGCATTGCCATTAAATGCATAAATCGAATCCTCTAAGTTAACAATCTTAAACCAAACAGACTAAGCTGAATGAAGATATCGAGCACAAAAAAAAAACACGAAAAAGCCATAAATATGAGTTGCGCAACTCTCATTTAACTCCACCAAACAACTAGCGGTGTTGGCTCTTCAATGAATACGGAACATATTTTCAACAGAAATTATTCTTTCTCCGATGGTTTTTCAACATATTTGAGAGAATGAATTATTTTAGTCATTTCATAATTATTATTATTTCGCCATTAGTAAGCATATAGATACGGTAAATTCTGGCATTGGGGCATTTCGACAAGCAAGATCGCCTTTCCAACTTTTATCAAGGTTCACTCTATATATAAAAAAGCCTAGCTACATTATTTTAAGTTTAGCATTAATCCGTAAATATAAAATGGTGGGTCCAGAAACAGATCTGTCGAAACTGTTTTTGAGACATAACCACAAAACCAGTTTTCCTTTATGACATCCCCATGTTAAAAGGGGATGTTTAAACTTATAAGTATCCAACACATGTTCGTGTATAATAAGTGATTTTCATTAATTGTTTTGATAAACGCCGTTTTGTATTTTATCTGTCTTGTACTCCGTTCCTATGAACTATCCCTAACTCTAGGATCAACAAGTAGTTTGCAAGAATGCAAAGAAGCAATATTTTATTGATTTAATTTCTATTAAAATAAGGAAAAAAAATGGTCTTGAATGTTGAGTCAGGAAGGGGTTCCTTGGCAGGAGCAGAGGCCACATAATTGCACAGCTTCAATGAGCAGTAAATTCGTTAGGTGAAGGATGAGCAAAAAAGAATATTGATTAGAAAAATTTTTTAGGGTTCTATTTTTTTTTGTAAAATATGAAAAGGTGAGAAAAAGAAAAATACACGCGAATTTTACTGAGATTCTATTTAACTTAAGGTTTAGAACCCTTGATTTTTTATTTATTTAAACTTTAAAATTATAAGAAACCAGTTCTGCTGCACTGTCTTTTTATGTAAAAATAAGCGTCTATACACAAAAAGACGAATGCAACAGAAAACAGGCTTATACAGAGTTCAAAATTAACTGCCCAGCAGCTACTTCATTACCTAGAAAAGAAGAGGAACGTCAATCATTTACAGACAATAAATACTATACAAAGGAGAGAAGGCAAATATCGTGACCCTAAGAAAGGGGCTCAACCCACTCATGATTTACAGCCCAAATGAGTGTATGTCATCAAAGAAAAACTGAAACAAAAAACCGAGGAAATAATCACAGTTCGTGGTAACGAACTGTAGTAAGGAGCGACCCGGCTCAATAGTAACCAAAACTCTAAAAAATGGAATTCCTATCTACAGTTATGAGAAAGCCATTTAGCAAAATTATGAGAAAGCCATTTAGCAAAAAAAAAAAATAATATACAAATTTCGTTTTGATTATTCCTCTGCGGAGAGCCAAAATCAAAACATGCATTGATTCAAAAACATTCAGAAATTAAATAAAAAAAACAAGTTTTTTAACTGAAAGTAAGGAGCGACATTAAAACTTAAAACGCACAGAAATTACTTCGTATATGAAAGAGGCTGCTTCCTCATCAACGCCCCGCTCTTTACGCTAAAGATTTTTACTGTTTTAAAAAGAAGAATTGAGAGAAAGAGTCAAACTTACCGATACCGATAGTCAAACTAACCGATTATTTTTGTAGCTCCAAACACAACAGAAATGCCAGATATCCCGCAAGTTTACATACTATACAAGAACAAAAAAAAATAGTAAAAAAAGACGATCCCAGTACTTCAAGCAAAAATTATTGACGAGGAAATACTTGAATGACATACGGATTTGATTAAAGTGAATAGCATTTAATTCTAATTTGAATGAAATTGAATCTTACCCTCCCAAAGTACCGGGGCATTGGGATTTCAAAAAATTCCAAAGTGGATGTGCATCGGATCCGTTGACGCTGACTTTGGAGAACATGTCAAACTTCACGCCATAGCACTGTGCGAACTTCTTTATTTCTGGTTCAGCGGCTGGTTCCTGAAATTCCAATTAAAATGAATCAGAGAAAACAAAATAACCCACATAAAACCAACCATTAGTGTTAATCTTTTTTCGAAAAAACAAAGCAGGTGAAGTATAGGAAAAATACTACAAAGGTTCTCAGAAAAAGGGCATTTTCAGGTTCAAGCAGAGCCCACTAGCTTATTACCATAGAAAACTTGCTTAGGTGACTTCAACATGATCTCGGGATGTACCAAGATCATATAAAATCTCATTTTTATATGATCACAATCATACAAAATCTATATGAAAAGTATATGGTCTTTTCGAATTCTTCGTTAAACCTTGATATTTTTGCAAAATCTCTGGCATTCGATGTAAGACTCGCGCGTCCAAAAACTTTGGTGGATCTTGATTTTGAAATTTTCTTAAACATATGTGCATATATTTTCGTCTCAGGGGGGAGGGGGACGGAAGCGCATTTTCAAGTCACATTACTGTGATTTTTCCAGAAAAGTTTCTGCAAACAAATCTTTTCCCAGATTTTTCTGGGAAAGTTTCTGCAAAAGAATCTTAAAAAGGGAATCCCACCTCTACATGCATGCATGTTACCCAGAAAAGCCTTAAAACAAAATTCATAGTTCAATTTAGTAGTACTTATCATGTAATGGCAAATAAAGAACTCCGATATGACGGAACACTATGCTGAAATATACTAAAATACAGTCTTCACGCTGAACTAAATACGAAAAAGACCCCGAAAATGATTTTCACCTGGTAATTGGCCACTTCTTTGCCACTCTTCTCCAACATCTGTTTTAAGGACTTAACCACCTTAGCAACAGAATTATCCCTATTCTTATATATAATTATACATTTACTAATATTATTATATAATACTGTTGACATCAAATGAAGATCTAATCCTGAGGTTTACTGTCTGACCCATCGCTTCTATCACCAGGATGATTTAGTGTGAGGAATGATAATGAAAAACTGGATTCAGGGAGGGGTAAAGCGTGACATTGATAGTAGGGATTTTAATATTCCCATTTAATGATTGAACTCCGAAGAGATTATCTCATTACGCTTGGCATTTTAAGAGGAATTTCCATTTTACGGATTCACATTTTGGATACCATTTGGTGAAAGGAGCATCCACTTTTCAAAATTAAATGGTGTTGAAAAAAATTGGACTTTTAAGGATATCCTATATCTTCTTTCTGTGACAACTCGACATTGAGAGTTCGATACAAAAAAGGGGGAAACAAAAATCTAGGCTAATACAGGAAAAACAAACTATTACTGGAATTTGAACAGGCCAACTGAAACACCCTTGTCACAGATACAACTACGGATTTCCCCTTCTCATAAGTAACCATGAGATATTTCACTCGGTGGTTTGATGTTTTTTTAACATTTAAATGTGTTTTTATATTACTAACGCCCTGAAGTTTCTAATTTTAGACAGCTATCCCCATAATTTTCAAAAGTTTCATTATTTCACCTTTTGGCTGTTACTACAAAACAAATAGACAGGATTTTAGGGGAAATATGGTATTTTTATTAGGTAAGCTTAATGCCAAGATTGGTAAGAAAAAGGGAAAGATGGTATCTTAGCCTCGGTAAATTTGGCGTGGGAAAGGGAATTAGAAACGGTTATAGACTGCTCCACTTTTGTAGGTATTAATTAAAAAAAAACTTTCCGAAAAAGAATTTTTCAAAAAAAAGTTAAGGACATATTAAACTTAAGATAGGCAGATACAAATATCCGTTAAAATTCAAACTCAAAACAAAGAAATTGCTATTAACGAATAAACGAAACCCAAAACGAACAGAAATTAAATAAACAATCATAGCAAAAGAAAAAAAAACACACACAACTACTAATATAAATCTACTAAAAAACCTTAAAGCGAGTAATATTTAAATTGAATATACAAATGAAGCTTAAAACGAAAAAGAATATTTTGCTATTGAACTATAAACGAAATTCAAAAGGAATAGAAATTAAATAAACAATCAATGAAAACAAACAAAAAATATAATATAAATGAATAAATAAATCTTAAAACGAGTGAAACTTAAACTGAATATGCAAATCAAGCCTGAAACAAACCAAAATCACTACAAACAAGATTTTTTTTTGTTTTAAGCTTGACTTGCATATTCAGTTTAAGCATTATCCGCTTTAAGATTTATTTATTTATATTAGTACTTGTTGTCTGTTTTTTTTTA